>NW_010105472.1:11047-62671 GCF_000699245.1 Pterocles gutturalis | reverse complement strand
TGAGGTGCAAGGATGTTACGGCATGAAGCAGGGAAAATAAGGCTTTGGCATAATAGATAGGGGGGAAAAATGAAGATGTTCCCTTCAATTAAGCGTGTTTTTCAAAGAATATTTAATGATTTGCTGCTGGGTAAAATGGCTTAATTATTTCTGGTGCTTGTTAACAGCTGCAGAAGTGGATGAATGGAGAACACTCTACTTTCTCAACAATGCTGAGGTAAAAAGAAGATAAGAAACAGTGGTAGCTCCATACTTCAGAAATATATATTTTTAGCTGAAACACCAGGCTCTGGAGGAATAAACAAAAGCAAGCTTGTTAGTTATGAAAAAGGTAACTAGGAGCATTTTGTCACCAATTTTTGGGTTTTTTTAGCAAACAGCCATTAAAACTCCCTTGCACACTAGCCGTGAAGCTCCAAGAACCTGGCCAGCCCCAGCCATTTACAGCAGCCTCCTTCTCCCAGCGTCCAACTGCACAACGTTCAGCCTTAGCAAGTAAGAGCTAGAGCAAAACACCCAAGTAATTAAAATCTTAAATGGGCAGGAGAGCATAGTCTGGGAAAGACCCTGGGAGGTAATGCAGTTGATTTCTTCCCAAAGCAGAACCACCTTTATCTAGATTATTTTGAGAGAGTGCTTCTCTAGACCCTGTGTAAGGAAGGTCAGGGATGGAGATTTCACAACTGGCTCACTGCAAAGCAGATTTTCCCAAGTCACCTCTGCAGTAACTCAGTCATGTGGCTCCCTTTTCACTCTCAATTAATTCTCTCACTCTTCAAATCAACTTTTTATGTATCTAGACACTATTAGCCAGCTCCTCTCATGCTTCTCTTTTTCAGGTTAAATTTTGCCCAGTAAGTCCTGGAGCGAGTGGCTGGCCCTTCACGTTGCTCTCCGCCAGCTATCCCTCTCTAAGGGTCTCTTGCACTGCAGTATCTGACACCTTTCCTGGTAATGAGTCCAGCAAGGTGACCTGCTGAGAGCCATCACTCTGCTCTGTTCTTTACCCTCTACAAAGTGGAAAGTAAGTGTTTAATGTCTGTGTCCTGCATCTCTGCTCTCCTCCAGACCCTGGAGTACATTGGTGTCCTCATGTTACCTTTGCTGAAGTGAGGGCTGAGGCAATGTCTATGGCACAGAACTCACTCTCATTTCCACAGCTGGGGCTGAGCCACCACACACCACACACAGGAGGGACCCTTGTGAGCAATCGTGGCAATCTTGGGGGTGAGATGAGGCACAATGTTGCTGTCAGCCATTGTCCCAGCACAACAGAGATGCAGCTGAGTGCAGAGACCTGCATCATCTCCTTGATAACGGTGTGATGGTGGTCACAGAAACCAGGGAATCAAAGATAGGCATGCATATTATTTTATATATGCATGTGTCTACATGGTGTTTGCATATTTCTTTCAATTTAGGGAGCTTAGTGTCTTAGATGAGATTAAATGTGTTCTTAAATAGACAGTAACTGTGTTTTTTAACCTGAAGCTCCTTCACACCTATCGCATTCCCTTGTTCCGATACCATAGCAAAGGAAAAATAAGAAGGAAAGATGGAAGCAGGTATTAGAAATGCATTACCTTGAGTGTAGCTTTTTCTCTGCGCAATTTTTCACAAGTATGACTGTGAGGGTACACAGGGGAGCCAATAAGTTGAAGAGCTGCTTTAAGTAGGATTTGGTGTTTATGGGATTGTCAGAAATAGGCAGTGGTTCATCACGAAAAGACTCAGATTTTGAGCTGCATTACAACCAGATGAACAGCCTCAAATGAAAAACAGTGCAGAGACACTGTGTAGTGTTGAGGTTAGGCTGAGTTCTACATTCCTATAGTTCTCTAACTACCATATATTTTTAAGCCTAGCTATAGTAATATATGTAATAATCTGATCTATTTTCTGAATCATATATTCAGTATGACAGAATTACGGTTGGATTTCTATTTGCTATGTGTACTATATATTTTTAAAATAATTGTAATCACTAGAGCTTAGTAATTTCATAATTATCTCTAGTGAACACAATATTTCTGTTAATAGGATTTCATTTTCTCAAATTCATTCAGTGTCTTCAAGCATTCAGTGTGTGCCTTTCTCACATTTTAATTCTATAAATGGACTGCTGTTCTCTCAGCTTGTTCAATATTTTGAATTTTCAAATGAAGTCAGATAAATTATATTACACTGAGCCTCTTTCCTGCTAATATAAGTATATCAGTACTTCTGCATGAAGAGTTTTTTGAGAGATTTCATATTTGGTGTATATTCTTAGATGAGCCTTTGAAATCCATTTCCTCCATGCACATACCAAAATGCAAACGTAATAGTGCAGTTATACATGCATATAAAATTGAGCAATATATGTAGGAAACTCTGCACACTCAAAGGTATGTTGAGCTTCAGAGTTATTTACAGCAACTTTTTTTTTTTTTTTTATTATCACCCCATAAATCTTGAGAGCATTTGCTGATGGAGAGCAGGCAGGAAGCAGAAGAGCGGCATACTTTCCTCTTTGGGCTGCTTTGGGCTGTCACTGGCTGGCTGGTCACTGGCAAATTCTGTGGTCAGGGCTGGGCAATGCCAGCACAAGGCTGGGACAGGGAAAAGGTTCTCCTCTGCCTGTTGGACCTGTCTTTGTGCCAACAGGGCCAAAGCAGGAGGTGCCAGTGGGGGAAAGCAGGAGTGATGAGTCTCCAGGGTCGATAACAGAAGAACTTCATGGAGCTGTCAATAGCCCTTTTCTTCTGTGGCCACTCATTTTAATGGTTAAAGCTCAAAAATCAATTAAGTCACCAAATGAAGCTCTTAATTGTGGGCCTATGGATCTTAGCACTTGTCTTTGCCAGGAAATAGATCACGACACTCTGAATTGCTGGGACCCCAGCACTGTGCCAAAGCTGAGGGACAGAGTCTGCTAGTTCAGATTCAGCGCTTAATATACAGCTATATTGCTTTGGAGACCCAAATTTGCATTTTCTTCACAGTCTCATGCTTTGGTGTGCTGCGTGTCTGTTCAAGGTTTGGTCAGTACAGAGTTGGGGTTCTGCGAGGTTATGCTGGTAGACATGCCCTAAAGAAGTAAACGTGCATTCCTCTTCCATTTGTACACATCTTTTTGATCCATCCTCCTTTCAGCCTGTCAGACAAAGCCATCAAAAATCCAGCTTTACCATCTCATTTAACTGTATTCAGCCTGCAAGGTTTCTGTGCATTCACAGCAGCAGTCAGCGAAGGCCAGTAAAGAATGGAAAACTGGTGCATCTGCATCAGCATCCTCCAGGCGTCCGGATGCCAAAGGCAGGCAAGCACCTCCTGAGGCCTTTCTGGAGGTGCCCTCAAGAGTCTGGAGGAGGTAGGATGTGTTTCAGAGTGGCTTTTGTTTCTGTTCTCTAGGATTTGCAGCCCCTGTGGTCTCTTCCAGCTCTTCCCAGGACAGAAGGCTCCTTTTAATACAGACAGTTCAGAAAAGGACACAGAAGTGATAACGTGGACAGCAGCGTGGAGGATCAAGCAAGTCATGCCAGCACAAGCAACTACTGCAAATATATCCTCTCTTTGAAGGCTCCCACCCTGGCAGACAGCTGTCATGGCTCTTCAGGAGCTCAACTTATGAGTGCAAAGACCATAAGGAGCGGCACTCCTCTGTTTCCAAAGTCCCTTGCCCGGTGCGTCTATGACGGCTGTATTCTTTGGCACGTGAAGTATTGGATGCCTTCACCTTACTCCATAAATAGTGGGAGCTGGACACAGAAGGCGATGTTACTAAAGACCTGCTGAGTCTGAACAGGTCCATAATGAAGAACATCTGGAACCCCATGTTCAGTGCATCATTTCAAGCAGAAGTTAGCATGGAAAATGTCACAGAAAACTCCTCCCTTGAAGAAAGAGACACATGAACGGCCCCTGCCGTGGGACCAGGTCCAGAGCTGAAAGCCTAGTTCTCCACCCTAGAGAGGATGACAGCTTTCTGTTGTGGCTCCTCCTCACCTTCTTGATTTTCTTCCATAAACACCTCATCCTCTGGTAGCTTCCCTTCAGGCATCCTTCCTACAGGCATCTTTCCTTTCCTGGCCCTTAGCTCAGCGCCCTCTTCCCAGGCATCAGCTTTGGGTATGTCCTCCTGACATGGGATTTTCTGAAGCACCAAGCCCGTCTCTGCTCTTTGGGTATTTCTGTCCCTCGCCTAGCAGCTCTGAGTTTCAGCTTTGTCCAAGCGCAAAATACTTGCACACAATAGTCAGTCCCAACAGTCGCGGATCTTGTTGCAAAGTGGTGGCACGCTGAGAGGAAAAGGAAAGTACAGCCGTGGGTATGGGCACAGTACCTGATGCTTTCATATTTTCCCTGCCTGCTTTCTGAGTCACAGCACTCGGCTTAAATGGAAATAAAAAGCCCTAACAGGAGTCACGCTGGCAGAGGCAGGAAGGCTGCGGCACGGCGCGCTGTGTTCGGCACTGCCTTGCCTATCAACAAAGCACCAGGCAGCTCCAGCTGCAGATGCTTTGCTCTTATCAATGAAGTGCAAAGCAAGGAGTGCTCTATTTAATTTTCCAGATGCAGGGATGAATTGGTGTTTAGCAAAGCGCTTCGCCTGGTCAGATGGAGTACTCTGGATGTGGAGAGTATGGAAGGGGAATTAATAAAAATAACAGCTTGGTGTTTTGTAACGGGGTCACTTTTCTGTCTACAACCACCCAGGCTCCTTTACAGGTGATTGTCACCTTGGCAAAGTGAATACATTCCTCTCTCCCACAGTATCCCTTCGCTTTGTCCCTCCTGCTAAGCATCTGGTGCAGACAGCAAACCAGAAACCATCCCGTGCCTGCTGGAATTTGGATGCCTCAGCCTAGTGACTGGTGCAGAAAATGAAATAAGCACCTCGTAGCTCACAGGTATTTGGGGTCAGCAAGCTGCCGGCTCGCTGCCTTTGGAAAGCAGAATGCCGCGGCTGCCTGGTGGGGAAGAGCAGAAGTAATCACAGGAAGTCAAATAATTTGTGCAAAAAGAAGCTAATCATTAACGGTGGAGTACACAGCCATTCTTCTGCAGTGCTGAACAATTACTTTTTAGTCGTGTTTGAAGGCTAACAAGTAACGAGAGTGTGGCTGAGTAGTTGAAGCAGAAAGCGTCTGGCTGGGGGAGCTGATTTCCATTCCCTCGCTTGCCCCTGCTCCTTCAGCTGGAGCAAGTCTCCAGTCCTCAGGCTGCTGGGACAGTGTCATGGGTTACTGATAAATATATTGCTATTAAAAGCAGAGAGTCAAAGGATCAAATCTGCTGGGGTTTCAGCTCACTAGATACTGCAGTTCAACACTTCTGTGCCCATGTTTGTCCTGGAGAGAGAAACGCAGAGACCTGGCTGTAGAGAGGGGCATGACCACCCAGACCACAGTTGCAGTCAATCTCTATTCCTGTTGCAAGTGATAAAGATGCAGAAAAAGAGTACACTGAAAGGTGGGAGATCCAGAGGATGATCCAGCTTTGCCCCACAACTTTTCATTTCTGCTTTATCTCCTACTTCGCATTTTCGAGCAAAGTGTTGCAGGCGCTGTTCAGTGTGGGCTGCTGGATGGGAGAGATGTTTCCTTCCAATTCCCACTGAAATGGCCAGGGACAGCGTTAAGAAGAAGAGCCTGGCAAAAGAAGAGAGCAAAGAACAAGATAGCGGTGAGCATAGCAGGTTCTCTGCGTAGGGGCAGTGGATGACAGGGGGAAACCAGAAAATAATTAAGGGATAAGTTCTGGACACTTGCACAAAGACGAAAACTTAGTAACTGGTCTTGAAGGGATAAGTTCTGGACACTTGCACAAAGGTGAAAACTTTGTATCTGGTCTCAGTGTCCCAACATCTCACATGCTACTTGAAGCAGCTCAGCTCTACATATGTGTTTGATGCTACTTGAAGCAGCTCAGCTCTACATACTATTTGTTTCTGTGTGTGAAGATTCAGTCGTCAGGAAGCAAAATAGTAATTGCCTGGGCTTTAATGGGTTTTCAGCCTTCTTCCACGAGGAAAATCAAATCTTAAAAAATAAACCTTCATTTGGATTTAAAAGTGCAATTTTTAAGTTGCATTAGCAGGCACGTGGCACTAACACAACAAATATCCTGAAAGACGCTGGACAGGTACGACATGACAGTGCTTTTCTGCTGGGTGCCTTGCTTATACAACCATGCAAATACTTCCTGGAGAATAAATTACCCAGCCAATTTCCTCTGTTTTCCTGTTTGTAAATCGCTTCTGAGTAGCTCCTGTTTCTCTTGAATGTGCTTTTAGTAAATACATCAGGCTATGGACAAGCAGCTTATTGTGGCCGCTTGGTGTTTAAGAATCAAGTTGGTTTTGTTCATTTTAATTTTATACAAAAACTGTTTCTATTTTCTAGATGGATGGAAGTCCCACAGAGCCTGGTTTCTGGTGTGAACACTCATTCTTGGAAGTCAACATTGCATTTGTGCGTGACTATTTCATAGTATTTATTTTAAATTATTTCTTTTATAAAATAATTCTGTCTTGGGGAGCTCAGTGACTCCAGCTTAAAGGCTGTGCAAGCTCCAGTAAGCAGGAGATGCACCTCCCTCAGGGATGCAGAAACAGTTGTTTACCACCAAATATGTATGTTGATCCTCATGGCATCTTTGGGACCACTTCAGCACTTGCTGTAGCTCCCAGGAGCCTCAGTCCAAAACATGAACGATATCGGGTTGGAATAGACCAAAGCTGGGACATGAGCCACACATCTCTGTGTGTGGAAAGAGGGCAGGGAGGGGATGATTCTCATGGAGATGGCTAAACCAGACCTTTGCTGTTCACAGACTCTCCTGGTCCATGGACGACCTTTGCTGTGCTATTTGGTAAGGATCATGCAAAGCAGTCACTGCTTGCGGTAAGACGTGACCCATGCAGGCTCGTGGCAGAGCCTCTCCTGTGTTTCTGTCTGAGGTGTTTATAGAATAGATCCATAAGGCAATATCCTCAGCTCTCTTCCACAGAGTTTTCTTTTCCTTCCCTGTCCCCAGCCGCCTCACAGCAAATACTGGATGAAGGTCCTTGAGGCAGACCCATGGCTTATATGAGAGGAGGTGTAACTACTGCTGTTGGTTATAAACCCATCTGCAGCTTCAGATTTCCACCAAAGGTATCTACCAGTTTGGTAATATTTTGCCAATAGGTGTCTGAAATGTTGAAATTTTTCATCTTTCACATAACTGCTTGAAAACCAAAATTTTTATATTCTAAAAAAATGTACAATTTCTAATTGTTTCCAATACAGTCATCCCCAAAAGCTGTTAAACACAGTAACTAATGCTCAAGAACATTTTAACAAGAATATAAGAAGACTATTCCTTTGAATAAAAACTGAAGACTGGCTTTATTGCTATTCATTAAACCACTCAGCTGCATTCCACAAACACTTCTGTTTACCAGAATGTTCGTAAAAAGAAAAAAATCTGGTAAACATTCAAGTGAATGTGGATTTATACAAAAACTTTTACCCTCAGAATATTAAAGTAGCTGCCTTAAAATGTCTCTCTTGATTTGGGAGGGATCTGGTGAGAGAATACCAGTACTGTATAACACTAATCATTAGCGGTAAAAAAACCCTAAATAACTCCATTGCCATTGGTGTACTTATTCTGGATTTATAGACATATGCTGAAACAAGATCCAAGCTTTTATTTTTACAGGTCTTTATTTTTTTATCTGAAACGGCTTTCAGAGGAAATACTTTGAATCAAGTTCTGTCATGTTTATTTTTTTCTGTACTTTACAGAACAGTTAAGAATTATTTAATCTGTGCCTGATCATGGGACAGAAGATAATGTAATAAGACTTACTAATAAGACTTAATAAAATCACATCAAAGAAAATTATGCTCTATTGAGAGGTTAGGAAATGCTACTTTATCTCTGAAAATGTCTCATTTTTAGTGAAGCTTTCCAGAAGAATGACAGGTATAGACCGCTGTTGTATGTGGAATTCCATCACCTGCAGCCTCAGTGCACGTCCCTGCACTTCTTCTATGTGCCCTTCACCAGGGACCTCGGGGCATCCTACAGCCACTGGCCTCTGGATCACCCTGTTTGCACCCGATTGTGATCAGGGTCAGCTGCCTGGAAACCTTACAGCATTCAGGAGCTGTAGCTGCAGGACATCTCAGCATCGCTGACTTCCTCAGAAAATGAAGATGTATTTTCTAGTCTCTAAGGTATGAAACCAAGATGGCAAAACCTCTGCAAACTGTAGCTTTTGCAGGGGCACAAAGATCTACCCCAAAAGAGCAGGGAGCCACAGAAACTACTGCAAGTCATCCTTGTGACAAGGAGTCAGCAGTCCAAAAAATTCTGGAAAAAAAACCTCAAGGTGCCAGTGACTGAGCTGGATTGGATGGGGCTCCCTTGACTGACCCAAACTCCTGGGGAACAGCAGGAGAGTCCTTGGAAATGGGGACGCGGACCAGGAATTCTTAGGAGGAAGACATCTGCATCTCCTTAATGAAACATGGACCAAATGCACCCAGAACAATGAGCATCTGAAACACGCGTTCCACAGAGAATTCAGAAGTTTCTCAGGATATTTTTTCCTGATTTGGAATCAATTCTTTATTTTTCATTCTGGTAAAGTTTCCTATTAAATATGGGTATCTGAGTTTGAATCAAAGTATTCTTTTAATAAACAATTCTACAAGACAATACCCCGCCTCTTCTTTCCCCCAAATTTCCTTACTCCGGTCTATGACCACAGAGAAAATGGTTAATTCTATGCTCCACTACTAATTTTGCTGTGTCTTTGTGATGATGGTGTATCTCAATGCAGAGCAGGGAATATGTACCAGATTCACAGATTTGGGTGTAAGACCTTCCACTGGCTTTGCAGCACATTGAGGAAAGCAGCATACAAGCCTGACTGCAGCGAGCAGGTTTTGGTCAGGTTTACTACAGATTCCAGTTTCCTCCATGAGACCCCAGAGTATTTGTCCATGATGAGTACAGGATTTCCACAAGTGTTAAATTTGCTTAATTTTATAGGCCAGGATGTTTGTCTACAGGCTCAGGTCTAACACTTAACCCAGACTCCCTTTGTGAGTAGCAAAGAGCGGCAAGGCTTGAAGGGGCAGGAAATCTGGAAGGATTTTCTTGTCCCAACACTGAGGGACCGCTCAAATCAGTTGTCTTTTGAGGGCCGCAGCATATGCTGGTCAGCTGTACCGTCTGTCCACGAAGTTCCCAAGTCTAGAGCTTGCCTTCTACATTTCAGGTGTTTGGGCCATCAAGGGAGATGCTGAAGGAATGGATTCTCTGATCCTGGGGACCAGGAGCTGGATTAATTCCCTGCACTTTGTTCTTGCCCTGGCCACTAGAAGAACAGCCTGACTTGAGTTGTACCTAAATTATCTACCTGTATTTCCCTCACTGGTCATCGACCTTGCTGGTGAAAAGACGATAACTATTGAGATTCAGCAGCCACAGCAAAAGAAAGCTACAAAACATGACCCTGCAAGAATTCCTTTCCTCAAGTTACAGACTTTCAATCGCTTTACCAAAGCATTTGCAACACTCATTTCAAAGTCATGGAAATAATAACTAATATTGAGTAAAAATAATGAAGTACATTTAGTCAAAAGTTAGAAAATGTGGTGAATAGCCACTGGCAATTACATTTCTGATTACCTGACTGGGCTAGAACTGGAAGTTCACAAAACAGAGCTCTATCACTCCTCTCCTCAGCAGGACGGGAAGGGGAAGAAAACAGGATGGAAAAATCTTGGGGGTCAATATAAAGGCAGTTTAATAAAAGCACTATGTGGGCTGCTATGGGGAAAATGAACTTCATCTCGGACAGACCCAACACAACAACAAGCAGAATGATACCTTCATAAAGATCACTATCTGACGAAAACAGGATGGAAAAATCTTGGGGGTCAATATAAAGGCAGTTTAATAAAAGCACTATGTGGGCTGCTATGGGGAAAATGAACTTCATCTCGGACAGACCCAACACAACAACAAGCAGTGATCTTTATGAAGGTATCATTCTATCTGACCAAAGATGTGGTGAAAACTAATCAACAGGTATGGCATGTCGTGATATGGAAACTTCAGTAAATTTAGTGTGTGACAAGTTACAGAGAGCTTGTCTGTCTGGAAACACTGCTCAGCAAACCAGTCCTAACTGTACTGTATCACCACTGCATCCACACATACGACCTCCCTGGGCAAACCATGATGAGGAATCTGAACAAGAAGACTAGTGAAGCAGCAGAACATGCTGTTGATGAGAGAATACAAATTATCTTCTATTAGTTAGCTGGTAGCTCGCGATTTCTGATAGAAATACTGATACAACCAAAGCTTAAAAGATTTGGCTATAGAAAGGGGAAGATGCTTCTCAGTATCTCTGAGAAGGAGCAGTCTGCGTGGAATGAACCACAGAAATAGATATAAGACTGTTCCAATAGATTAAAAACATTAACATAAGTAGGTTTACATTCAGACCTCCTCGATGCTTTTTGCACACTAGCTAAACAATGTGTAAGTGTGACCAACAGCACTGGGAAGAGCAGAGCATCCCACCCTGGCTCTAGCATGTACAATGTGTAGGTGACTAAGAGAAACTATTCGGGATCAAGAACTGTTGGTTTGCTCCTGCTTTGATTTCCTAATTGGTTACAAAGGCCACGTCTGTCAGCCAAGATGTGGGGGTTTTGTCTTCGAATTTCCCATCTACTCCTTTTTAACAGTATCTCGAACTGCTCTTGCTTTCAATGAAAAAAATGTTATATGCCAAGTTAAGGAATCAAGACTGAAATTACTTTTTTTTTTTAAAAAAAAGCACCTTAATATATGTATTTCTACCTTTTTTTGCATTACTGTAACATAAAAGGAGAGAAGGGGAAAAAAGGAGATTGCATTACTGTAACATAAAAGGAGAGAAGAGAAAAAAAGGAGGAAATGGCTGGTTTAATCTTTGACTCCCCACTTACATCATAGCCAGGTTAATCAAAAGATCTCAGTAGGGACTCCTTCCACGGTCTGCTCGTGTTACCATTTTAGGGTTACTCTGCAGGAGTTTTGCTGCGTTTTTCATCGTTACCCAGAGGCAGCAGTTTTTTCTGTCTTTTAGGGTTACTCTGCAGGAGTTTTGCTGCATTTTTCATCGTTACCCGGAGGCAGCAGTTTTTTCTGTCCCTGTGTACAGCACCACTTAATAGATTGAGGATGTAAAGAACTTCTTGGCATGTAAACACAATACTATAGTGAAGACCGCAGGTTTTTTTACTTTTAATACATTTCTACTCAATGTCTCTCGAGTCTTAGAGCATTTTTATTTTACTCACAATTTGCTGTCTGCTAATTCCTGATGGTCTCTGTTCCCATTTCATTATTTTCTCCTATTTATTTCCCTTTACTTTTGACCCTTCATTCCCCCTTGACTCCTTTGTCTTTCACTTTGATGCCATGATTTTCTTCTGCTTCTAGTTTCTTTCATTCTCTTTTATTAGCTTTTGCCACTGTTTCTTTCTTCATGTTGTCCTCTTCTTTGCCCTCACATTCTTCACTTTCTAGAAAATTGCCACATTGGTATGAATTACTGGGGAAAGATTGTAGATGTATGTCCTTTGAGGACAGAGGAATTTATCAACAATCAGGTCTACGAATGAAAGACGGTTTCTATTTCAGAAAAAAAAAAAAAGGTAAAATGTTAGGAGAGAAGGAATTATTTGAAGACTGCAGCTGGAAGTCAGCTTAGGAGTCAAGGTGATAGGCTCTACTTTGGCTATACTGCAGTCTTGACGTCTGACCTTGAGTAAATTACCCAAACTTCACGTGCCAGGATGAACAATTTATGTACCTGTGAAAATTATCATAACAATATTTCTGTCTTAGGAGTGCTGCAAAGTTTAATTAAGCTTGGTAGACACTCCAACATTCTTCATTTAGTATAATTACCATCATTATGCGTTAACCCACTGTGACATTTCTGAGGCAGTAGGTGTCTTAACTACTCCATTCTAGACTTAAACATGATGGTGTTCTTTAACTACATTTAGCCAATAATTAAACCGTTTTGGAAAATATATTAATTACAGCTGGAATTACAGTGAGTGGTTGAAACCTCTGAGAGACCTCTGAATATGGCAAAAGCCTTGAACAAACCTGTGCTGAACCCAACCACCTCCTCTGCGTAACACATGCCCAGACCCCAGGTAACTGCACACCTCTGCCTCCACCTGCCTTTCCTTAGCACAGGACGTGCCTTTTCAAGGGGCTCAGATGTTACTTGGTTGCTTACATCAATAAATCCAGTGACTCCCTGGGGAAAAGTCTGCTCTTAGACAAATTTCTCTCCCTTGTAACCACTCCAAAAATACCTTCAAATGTGATGCGATGCTTCAGCTTCCATGGCAGACTGGTGCCACCAACCACCTTTGTCATGGTGGAGCTTCATCCCAGGTGCAGACCGGCAGCCTGCCACGCTCTCCAGGGAGGGCACGGTGGTGGGGCTACAGGGCTGTGTGCCACCCAGGCTGCCGAGGTGGCCGGGAACCCCCCCGGCACCAGATGTGTGGTTGTTTTGTCAGCAAAATATATCTTTGGCTTCATGGGAGAGTCAGGAGAGTGGCAGTGCTTTGGAACTAGGCTCAATATCAGCACTCTTTCTTGTATAAGCACCTATTCACCATAATTCAGCTATACACATATATAGAGATATATAGATATATACATATAGAGAGAGAGAGGGGACTAGATTTTAACAAAGCTTTGCACAACGATTTTGCACAAATTAAATCCAGGTAATTATTTTTTGTCAGAAGTGGACGAGCCTCTTTTGTTTTACTCCTGATAAAAATACAGGCTGACACTTTGTTCATAACTCTAAAGCACTCTGTTCAAGATATTTCCAAGTCACTTCTTTCCACAAAGATCTGGATAAGATCTCATTTCTGAGACTCTCAGCTGACATGCCTTTCATGTGAATTCCTCCCCCCTGACAAGGGAAGCTAAAACATACTTCTCCCATGCATCTCAAAGTGAAATTCAGTACCTTTTTGTCTGACTGTTTATCATTTCTTGCAAATACTCAAATCTATTTCCTTTGGAATAGGTTTGTCTTTGTATGATAGGCATATAAATAGGTTTTATTATAGTACTCTATTCACTGGTGCATCTTAGCCTGGAGATAAAAAGGAATTCATTTTCTAGATTTCCCCCAAATGTCAGCTCTACATTATCACAGTTCTTAACTCAAGAAGAATGGGCAAAAAAAAAAAAACCAAAAAAACGATATATTGTGTCTGACTTCATGTTAGTGACCAAGAGCCCAAACTTCCCCCCAGTGAATTGAATCAAAGTAGAATCAAGAGCACAAGATTAGACAGAACAGCATCGAGTCATCTGAATTTCAATAATGGTAACTTAGTGCAATCTTTTAAATATTAATAGCAAACTCTGCTCAGTGACTTAACCATACTGCGGTATATGCCCTAAAGGTCAGAAAAATTGGATTTTTTTTTCCTTTTTTTTTTTTTGTTCCCTGGCAGCCTTTAACATATACATCCAGGCTTCTTTCTAAAAACAAAAACAAAACAAAAAAAACTACCATACTATCACACTAGGACAATCCTAGCCCCATGAAGTAAAGCAGCCTACCGTGACAGTGAAGACTCAGTAGATAATAATCTCCTGATTCTCTTGCCTATTTTTTTTCTGCTGAAACTTGAAGGAAACCAGTGCAGGAGCCTCTTCAGGCATGTTTGCTGTAACTGCTCTTGCCACCTTGGTCATTACCTGTCAAAGTGTGATTTGGTTTTGCAGGACTGGGAGTCGGTGCTGTACAATTAGGGCCAGATCCCAGCTGACGGCTGGGTTCCCGGGTGAAAACCATGACAGCCCCTCCTGCCCACCAGAGAGTATTCCTGCCATGGGAAACCTATCCCCACTTTCAAAACTCCTCCTTGTAGTAGCTTGCCCACTGCTCAAGATGCTTCTACAAGTTGTGCTGACTGGGAGGTACTCCAGCAGTATGACTTGTGGCACCCAGCACGGTTTAGATGTGTCAGCGACTGCAGCAGTTGTGCTGATTATTAGAGAAAGTTACACGGTGGGTAGAGAGCCTCGCATAGTCTTATCAAAGTCAAGGTAAATATGTTTAGAAACAGAGTGGCAAAAAATAAAGTAAATAAAACTACTACCTGGAGGTTCATACCGCCTGCCTCCTCCCAGTGTCTCCTCTTCAAGAGCTGGGCTGCTGACGCAAGGAGTGGCTCCAGCCTCAGCGAAGAGGCATCATGTAGTTCATGGCTCCATGAGCTTGTCTGTCCAGGCATGGGCTGGCTGTGTGACTATGCAAGTGGGCAGCTCATAAGCCCCATTCTCAAAAGAAAGCCTAGCTCTTATCTTTTTAAACCTCTGTATGCCTTACTGACCTTTAGGTGCAAAGGAGATATAAAATAATACTCCCAGGAACTTCTTTTCATCTCATTGCTGAACTCCAGAGAAATTCCTTGAACTACAAATATAAGCTTAATTGATTGTAATTGACCTATAAGGATAACACAAAAGTCTTCTTCTACTTAGCAAATTGTGGCAAAGCAGATTAAGCAGTGCTGCTCTGATTAGTTTGGGTACTGCCCATCACACTGCTGCCTTCTCCACCCTTCCTAAATTCACCTGCTGCCTGATTCAGCCAGTCTCAATGGCAGCCATGTGTTACAAATCATGTCAAATTATTTAAGATGTTACAATTAAGCCAAGAGCTTCATCACAGGACAAGCACTAGCAAGCATGGAAATCGCATTTTCTAAATATCAATCATGAGCTGGAGGCACAGTATGTGGATGTTTAGACTGCCTCAGTTTGCAGCCTGGGTCTTTCGCTGCCGCTAAGACCTCTAAGATAGGCAGTAAATCTGGGGTCTAATCTGATTTTGCAATAAATCTCTTTGGGTCAGCTAGCAGAGTTTCTTGACTCAGACTAGGAAAAAGCTGAATACAAACCAAATGGGATGATATTTTCCTTTTACTGAAGTCTGCCTGTTTTCATGTTTAACAAGCCAGAAGCAGTCTCATCAAATGTTTTCTCACAAAAAAGTATGCAGAAATTTGCAATTAAAAAAAATGCATCACATAGAGCTGGCTCTGTTGCTTCTGTTACTGTATCATTAGAGTGGGAGTCATTTTTACTTCACTGTGAGCAAGAAATTACATTTTATGTGCTCTTTAATCCATAAATGTCCTTTAGCATCTCTTTCCTCTAGGGATCAAAGAGGAACTAGGAGGCATTGACCTCAGGGACCCACAGGGCTGGGTGGAGGACCACCCCGCACACGCACCCTCCTGCTTTGCAAGATCCTGATACCACAGTGGCTCTGGGGAGAGGGCTGGAGGTGCCTCCACGTGTTCAGACAGATCACTAAACGGGCTGAAAGAACATGAGAGCATATCTCAGGCCTGCCCCCAAGAAACCTGAAATCCAGGCAACCCAGGACTTTGGGTCGTACTGGTGATCTTTGTTTTCTTTAACTGTACTGAAGCTGTCAAATAAGACAGTGCTGCTGATCATACAGCTAGACTGCGAGTGGCATTGTCTGCTGAGTGTCTTTCTTTTATAAACATCACCATTTGAGTCTGAAAAATGGTAATGCTTCAAACACATGGCAATACTCTGGTAGAAGGGTTTTATGCAAGCCTTTGAATGCAGCTATGTGTGTATATACACTTGGAGATAAGGGAGGTGGAGAAAGAGGCTTTTAAATATAGTCTTTGTCACTCTCACTCATCTCTTTATAAAGTCTAATTTGTAAAGGATCATTGAACTCTAAGTCATTGCTATAGAAAAGTTATTAAATTCTGATCTAGAAGTGATCCATTAATATCTTCAGGACTGATTTGTGGCTTTGAAATTTTTACGAACCATTAAAAACCAGGCAAAACATATTTTTTTTTTCTGAAAAACCCCCATAAAGTTTCACAATTTTTATCAGCCCCACTTCTAAGGAAAAGTAAATGTCTCCACTATTTGTTCTTAATGCAGTGCTTGTGATCCAAACATAAACATATGGACTTAGATTCTGCAGTAAATGTAAAACTCCAGAAGTTAGGCATTATTTTGAAGGCTCGGTGGATCCTATTAGGCATTTAATTCTGCCATGAACTGTACAGGAAACCTAAGTACTAACCCGAATTGTGCATTTCGGTAGATTACAGTACCTAAAAGTGCCTAACTCCCTGTTGCGAATCCATCCAGCTAAGGACAGAAAAACTTGGAAAAAGCTCTTCATTGCATATGATAGAATCTATTTGCCTCAAAATTGTAGTGCTGGTTCTATAAAGAGACCCCCAGCAGTTGCTAATTGCATCCAGAAACCTCATTACATTATACCAATTGGATTTTTAATTAGAAATGCAGATGGTAACTCATTTATTACTGTTGTAAGATCCAACTGGGAAAGAAATCTCAATTCTATTTTGGATGAATTCATCTCTTCCATGCTGGAAAAGAATGAGGCATGAGAATGGCAAAACTGTGACTGATGTTATGTCTTCGAATAAGGATGTATTATTGCGCTGAGGCTGAAGGTCACAAGAAGTAAAAAGAAGGAGAAGCATCTATGAAGCCAATTTCAGAAAAATAAAGAGCCCTACAAAGAGCTCTGTTGGGATAGCCAGCTGGGAAGATGAGAAGTGAAAAGCTAGCCAAAATGATTTTTTGGAGCTATTAATATACCCCTTCTCCGTTCTTCAGAGTTGAGAGAATGAAGGTGAGCATCTCAACCTACTATTAAAACTCACTTATGTCTATAAATCCCTTTCTCACTGTACAGAAAAGAAGACCATAAATGACCTGCCTTACACTGACAGCAGTGTACAGCCTGTGAAGTTTGCATCGCTGCAAGCTGACGTGCTTGGTGCCAGCTCCGATCCCGCTCCGGATCGCAGCCACGGCAGGACCCAGCAGTCTCTTGATTACACAATGGATGAGGTTACAGCCTTGCACCTGCAGGGACTGGCAATGACAACTCAGGCTGTCATTTTCCTCTGTTTGCCTTGTCCTTTTGGACTGTAAATTCTTTGGGAAAGTGGCTTGCACTTATTATATGTTTCCCCAGCCTGGAACAAAGCAGTCCTTGACTCAAGCTCAACTGTTGCTGCCTACCTCTTCCCTCTGAAGGTGTAAAGGGTGGGTGGGAGCCTCCACGCTGTGTTTCTGCCCCTTATTTTTGTTCAGATGAGGCTTCTCGTTTCATTTGTTTTGTTCAGAACCATTTTGCTCTGTCTCTTCCACTGATATGCCATCAGGAAAAAGAAAAGTGTTCCTCTTTCACTGTAACAAAATCACTTGAAAATAAAATACCATTAGCCAGTGTCAGCCTGAAGAGGCGAGCACTGTCAACGTGTTGGTTATTTCGTACAGTAGCTGAACTGTTTCCTCTATAGACACATTTTTGTGTGTGTGTGTGTGAATTTTTGTCAAGTGGACCTAATAAGATGTCTTCTTGCTTGCAAATTCTGTGAGCACATTGTCTCAGATCAGAACGGAGTCACACAGCAGCAAGGACACGAGACTTCTGTTCCCTGTCAGGAAAGTGCAACCTTGACTCTTCTCCTTTTTTTTTTTACAGTAATGCTAAAATTTCTACTCTTTTGGGGGGGGGGGAGGGAAATAAATTAAAAGCTGTTACTGCAATTTTTAATTGTGAGCTAACAGAATTACAGTTGTGCTTTCAGAAATGCTTTTAATCCTTTAGGAGTAAATGTCAGAGCCTGCTACACACTCTTCTGGATAACTGAATTATTTCTGTGCTTGCTTTCTGTGAATCCAGAGAATCAAACATAGGCACCATGTAAGAAACTAATCCTGCTAAAGCCAGAAAGAGAGCATTTTCTTTTCCCTCTGAGTCAGGTGGGAGCAGGAATAGCCTCACTGGCTTCCAAAGGGCCGTATACTTTCATTCTTAGGCAGGCATAATATTCCATGCCAGGAAAATTTGAAAGTGCCATGTGTAATTTAGCTCACTTGGTGGAACCCGTTTTAAGATCTTGACTAGGGTTGCTTTAACATGAAAAAAAATTAAAGCATCCAGGATGCCTTTTTGCATTATATTTTTCCCGTTTTCTTCCCCTAGTCAAAAAAAAAAAAAATTAAAATCAGCAATCCACTTGGTGTAAAGTTTCACTCCAGCACGGGTATTTGAAGTTTAGTGAAAGCAGCCCTACTGCTAAGAATCCATTTTGCTGTTCTGTCAGAAAAAGATGGCTAAATAAAGCCAAACAATGAACTGGAATTAAGTTCATTAGCATGGACCTGGTGGCCACGCTAAATGTGGACAGCTATATTCACCATGCTGTTCGTCAGGAGCAGCTGAGGTGACTCAGAGCAAGGAGACTCTCTCCAGTGTCCTCAGAGCTCAGAGGTAATCCAGGTAGTACCAAGGAGGAGAGATTGCCATCCAGGTTCCCAGGGGGACGGAATGGGAGGTGAGTGAAAAGCAGGAAGAAAGGAAATAGTAGTGAGTGGAAGACTGCATTTTTTTACATGCCATTTTTGCATGATTGGGTGCCCAGGGAGGACAGGGCACGGTGAACTGAGCAGGGCTGTGCAGAGAAGCAGGCTGCTGTCTGTAGGATCCCCGCTCCTCTTTGCAGAGGTCATCAGGCAGTGAAGGACCCAGGGGAACTCCAGAAGCAACTGCTGTACAGTATGTAAAGCTGCCTTGGAGAACTGGGGTTTGTTCCTGTCCCTGATGCAGCTTTCTACTTATACGGGCTTATGGATTGCGTGTTCCTTATTTTTGGATACCCAGTATAAAACTCCGAGGGCTGTAATGATAAAATCAGCATGAAATTACTCTGCATTTTAAGAAATATGCTTTAGAATCCTAACAAATGCTAAACTGCATTTTTCTAAAACTTCTCCTGATTTGGCACTTGGTAAGTGAGCATGGTCACAAGCCTCTGTTATGTGAAATAATCAAAGCAAGTGGGAACTGTGCACCTTGGACCTAGAGGCTTCAGTAGCAAGTTAAGAAGGCAGCCAAGGAGTGTGGATAAGTGAGCATTTTTACAGAATTGTCATGCCCATTGCATTGATTTCCCAAAAGGTCACGGGTACAAAACACACTGTTCCACTACGGGCTTGCCCAGGTAAACATCTAACTGTCACCAATTCTGCATCAGTGAAGTCAATCCATCAGCTAACATCTCTCTTTTTCTCTGAAAAGCTGTACAAGTAAAAGCAAGAAAATATTAAGCACAGAAATTGCTGTTGAGTACATAAGTGTTAGCATGTTGCTTTGGGATTGTTTCTGAGGATAACTTTGGAGATGTAGCAAATAGTGGTACGGTTTGAAAGCTCACGATGCAGCATGACTTGTTACTGACATTAACCAGGGAAAGGGGCTTAGCCCCATTGCTACTGTACTATTTCAACTCCAAAAATCCGAACAAAGTGAGTGGATATCCTTTTGGGCTACCTACCTCCACGTAGAGGAGGCAGACAACTGCAGGCAGGCAATTACATATGGTCGTCTTCTCTACAGGTTTCAACATCGGAACGGGATTATTTTTAACTTTGGAGAAAAAGATCACCATGGAAACGTAATGAAGTATGAGAGTGATCTGACTGATTGACAGTGTAACAGCAAAGGAAGATTGACATGAAAGGCAGAGATAAAATTCACGCTGTTCTAAGGCACAGTTCCTCTAGTAGCTGAATCATCAGGTCTCATTTTCAGGACACAAAAAGTATACAAGATTTTCTTGTCCTTATTCAAGAGGAACGCATCACAGATGTCACGTTTTCTCTCTGACATGTGGTCAGTCACAGGGATGGTAACAACACTGAGGACCTTCCTATTTATGTAACAAAAGGTTAAGACCTGAAATAAAAGATTTATATTTCTGTTAAGTGACATCCTGCTATAAATCTGTAGATTAGTTTGGGTTTCTCAGTACTAAAGCTAGATGAATCTTTGCCCACATTTCTTTATGGAAAACTGGTACTTGTAACCTTAAAATGCTTTGCAAATTCTTTCTGGTTTTATAAAATTTTTCAGTGTATGGGAAGGCCAAGAATGGAAAAAGCCCTGGCAGAATAGTTACTTCAGCCTCTCATTTGGAAATTAGCTTTTGTTTTGGAACGTAAAACCATTTTAATTTTTGCTTATTAAATACTCACAACATTGCAAGAAAACTTTCACAATCATAGTTAATAAAATATGTCATTCCATCTGAAAGGATATTTTTTACTTCTTTGTTCACATTAAAAAACCCCAGTAACCTTTGGCTATTTTAAATTTGGGCTGATCTGACTGTCTTGAATGGGCAGTGCAGAGAAAAAGGTAACTATTTCCATTTCTCGAATTCATTATTTTAAGTGTAAGCCTTAATTTTCTACCCTTCCTATCAGGTGAATTTTAAAATCTTATGTAAGAATATTCTTCTAATCTCACATGAGAGTTGTAACTTCGGAAGATGCCTTCATTTCTAGGAACAACTGAGCAGGGGACTAATGCCATTAACCCAGCCTGTGATCCAAAATCTTGCAGAGAGGGCTGGTCTTGCTTGTTCGCTCCCTGCTGCTTGCTCAGCCCTGGCTCACTTTGTCCCACGGCTCCCTCTAGCCCATGCCCTTCTGTTCAATGACCAACTCTCTCATTCCCTGGCAATTAAAAAAAGCCTATTGAGCATATTTTTCTTTATTCTACCAGTGTTTCCTTTTCTATTCATTTACTGACCTATTTTTACTCAGTCTACTCATTATTCTGGAGGATTTTTCAGCTCCAAATCCCAAAGCTCTTGATACAAGCTAAGTCTTTAAATTGGCCAAGAGCCACAGTTGGCACAGGCAGAAACAAAGTTCAGGAACCCAATTTTCAGTCCTCACTCCATGAGTTCAGGCCAAAGTTTCTGATGTAAAGTGGTCAGAGGACAGCAGAATAATCACTTTTAAGACAGTTCAAGTATGACAATGATGCAAATGTTAAAATAAGCCCTGACCACAATGACCGTTCACAGCTGTTTCTGTTTCTCACTTTAACACCATAAACTCCAATTACTCACTTGAAAAGCCCATAGGGTGCCAAGCCTGATGCTATATCAACTGTGGACATTGGGTGGTTTATTCCCATGGTATGGAGACCTATGGGATAGTGCACATTCTCCCTGTAACAACGCCTTCATCTCATTCTTGATGCCAAGTCCATCATCATGAGACTAACAACAGGTTGCCTTGTAGGGGAAAAGCTCGTGGCAGTTTTGTGTCCGATCCATGTCCATTCTGTCAGGAAAGCTGGCCACAGTGCACCCTATGGACTTCCCAATGCGGCCTCTTGTGAGCACAAGTGGCTTTTCTGCTCTCTTAGCAATTGCTGTACAAAAAAACCAAGCTGGAGTGGGAATCCTGGGGTAAGTCATGCCATGGTGCAACGGGAGCACAGCAGGAGGAACTGCAGGGCTTCTACAGGGAACTCACAGGACAAAAGGAAAAGGAAAAAAAAAAAAAAAAAGAGGGGAAATAGAAAAATCAAGAGAAAAATAACTGTAGAGTTAAAAAGCATCCGATAGGAAATAGCTATTTCTAGAAGCAGGTGGAGAAGATTGCTTATAACCAATAATGACTACTCTGATCATCAGCAAACGGTGAGGGCTGCCCGCCACTGCAGTAGCACACGTGGAGCAGCTTTGGGTGGGAAAGTCTCTGGGCACGTCACAACCCATGGGTCTCATTTCTCCTCTTCCTCAGACTTTTTACAAGCATGTCCTTTAGGAACAGATTATAAAATGCATTTAGGTACCTATCACCTGAGAACTTGGTGTTTACACACACTTAAAGATCTGAGCCTTAGAGACAGACATTTAAAGCCTTTCTGGCACCTAAAGACCTCCAACAAGTTACTTAGTTGCCGTTGAAATCAATGGGAGTTCTTGGTTTTTATACTTAAAATTAGGAAAATAATAGTTTAATGAAGACAGTTGCTAGGGTAGCTAGAGATACAGAGTTCTCCCGTTTTGTATAGAAGCAGGCACACTCGATTACGTGTCTGTCCTGTTAATGCTCTCTGCCCTGTTAATAGCCGGCAGGTTTTCTTTTGCCCTCAGGGGCCAGTGACCCTGTTGCTGGGGTGGAGGGTGCCAGGCATCATCTCCTCTGCCTCCATCAGCTCAGAGGGGCCAGATGTGCCGCACAGCTGCAATCACCCAGTAGTGGGTACCCGAGGATATGTCAGAAAACTGGGATGTCCTGGTTTATTTGTATTTATGAGGTATATTGGGAACTAGTATTATAGCAGCATTCAGAGATGTCAGATTGCATTAGCTTTTCTTGCTTGCGGTGCCTACCATCGCTCATATTGATGCATAGATTAAAAGAAATTTTATAGACTGATGGTTATTGAGAAGTCTCTGGGAGACATTTGGTGAGTTGATTAAAGGGGAGTTGTGAGGGGTATTTCTAAGACGTGTCCTCTGGGCATGAAATTTCCTGCATTCTCAGTGATCAAATGTCATGGAGAGATTTCTTGTTACAGCTGTGCTGTTGCCCAGTAGGCTGGCACCTTCTCATGCTTTAAACAGTGGTGCTGCAGCTTGGTGAATGAAGATCACACGTAAGATGCCTCCAACTGACATTAATGAACAGTGTTTTACAGAAGTTTGGTTGGAAACTTGGTGATTTATATAGACAAACCTGGGTCTTTAAGCAGCTTGCCTGCTGCCAGAAGGAAAGAAGAAATACGTATTAAATCTGCTAACACTCATTGATAACCCAAATCACAGATCTTCCTCAGGGAATATTTTCAGCTTGTAAACAGAAAATCTACTGTAAATGCCACACTGTTGTTAGCTCAGCATTGCACTGATTCATTCAGTAGAGGACTGCAGAAATTAAATGGCTATTATGTTGCAAATTAATTATATATCCTAAGCTGTGGGTTTTTTTCCTAATGATTGTGATGGGTAATAGTAATTACACAACTACACACTGTGTGTTTAGCTATAAAATGCTAGGTACTTGTTTTATTTTCCTGGCATGTCCATGCTTCAAAATCCTAGTCTTTTTAATGGAAATATCTAGCAATATCTCTGATGATAAAGGGGCAGCGGTTTTAACCTGAAAGAGGGTAGATAAAGACTGGAGAAAAGGATGGAAGTTTTCTCAGTGAGGGTGGTGAGGCACTGGAACAGGTTGTCCTGAGAAGTTGTGGATGCCCAGTCATTGGAAGTGTTTAAATCAGCTTGGACGGGGCTTTGAGCAACCTGATCTAGTGGGAGGTTGCAGCAGTTGGACTAGGTTATCTTTAAAGTTCCCTTCCAACCCAAACCATTCTATTGTCTTATGATTATAATGGATGGTGTTTCATGTTTAATAGAAATAAGAGGAAAAGTGAAAGAGCACTGACTCTAAGAGCTAACTGAGAAAGCAAGAGTGGAGCAGGTGGAAGCCAGCAGTATCACTGGGGCAATATTCCTAGCAGAATATACATGACAGGAGGTGATGCAAAAAGGTTTTGAATGTTTTCTCTTACCACTGATATCACAGTATTTAATTAAGTGACAATGAATTAAAAGTGTGTAACTATCTAGACTGTCATTTCATGAATCAGAAATCAAGAGAGGGAATAGCTGCTGATTGCTGGGCACTTCCATCCTGTATTAACATACCTGGTTATACATAACAGAAGAATATTAACAAAGGCAACCTTAGAGCTGAAAAGTTGGATCAAACACCCAAATACCTCATGAACCAATGAACTGCAAATACCTCATACCAATGAACAGCAATCACTGTTTCTTGACAAAATTTTAGCTCAGTTCTTTAGCTGATTTGATTCTTTAAGCTGATATAAGAAGACCAATTAGCTCATGATCCTGTACCTGAATTGACAACACTATGGCTTCCAACAATTTTTCCTGGGAGAAGGACATGTATTGCAAAATTCCCTTCCCTCTACTCCCACACTGTTTCCACTGTGAAGGAATTACGGTTGAAAGTCTAGTGAATCAGCACACCCTCCAAATAGTCTGGTACTGGCTTTACAGATATTCTCCACATCTGGTCAACCATTTGCTTAAGTTGACACTTGTCACCAAAAGATGACAAAGAACGTGATGGGCCATCCTGTTCTCTGAGCTATTTTTTTGGCCCACCAGTCACTTAATTTGGAAAATCTTCTTCTATGGAGGGGGAGAGAAAGGCATGTTCTTGGTCTAACTCATGCTCTTTCTCCAGCAGGAGAGAAACAGTTATGCAGGAATGTATTAAGTGTACCAAACTGCTGCTCCTGGTTGTTCCTCCAGAATCTCTCAGTTCTGGCTACAGGTTTTCTTTCACCTTTTTATTCACACCCATCCCACCAAGACCTCACTGTGTTGCATGGTCTCTTTATTATCCTTCCTTTGGCCCTGGCCAAGCTGCTCTTTCTCAGAAGGTTCACGGGAGATCCTGGTGAATTCGGTGGAATTTGGTCCTCATCCTGCTGCATCACTGGGCAGAGCTTCTTGGGCTCCTTCTGAGAGTGGCTGGCATTGTTAGGAGTGCTCTGCCTGCTGTCCCGACTCCCATGTTTGTGATTCTCTGCCCCCCTCCCCTTTCAGATTCATAGTTCATTCTTAGAATAATTTGGTATTTTCCCTGCTGTCTTTTTCTCTAACCTCTCCCTTTTGAAGAAAAGTTTAGATTGTGTTAGGGTCAGGGTAATGTTTATCTTTAAAAGTAAAGACCAGCAGAAACACAGTCCATAAGCAAATGCTTGGTAAGAGTAAGAGCAGAGCAAACATATACAATACTTTCCCACTAATATTCTCCTCATTGGCAACAATTTTCAGCTCAGGGGATTTTTCTAACTTGTGCTGGTCTCTCTATCTTTCAAATATTTGCCAAGTCTGTCTTTGTGCGTATACAGACTTCTTGCATCCCCAGCATCCCCAGCATCCCCAGCAAGGAGTTCCACAGATCTGCTTCTACTTGTGTGAACACTCAGGTCCTATTGGGCAACCTGATCTAGTGGAAGATGTCCCTGCTTACTGCAGGGGGGTTGGACTAAATGACCTCCATGGTCCCTTCCAACTCAAACTATTCTATGATTCTGTGATTCTATTGCTGACTCTGCACTGGGGTCCCATAAGCTGCATTTTTGAACCCTATTTCTAGCACATAAAGAGGCAGCGAACTGTTCAAACTTTTCCCCTGGGGTGATTTGGTAGACCTCAAACATTTTCCCTGTAAGTGGTAATTTCTTCATATTGAAGTTTCAACTCAGTCAATTGTTGCTTTTATGGGAGTTTTCCATGCCTTTGATTATATTTGTTGCCCTCCTCTTACCCTTTCCAGCTCATAAGTTCTTTCTTTGATATGAATGTTTGATTTGTATTTTCTTAACTACCGTAAAGCACTGAACTGATGTTTTCATGGAACTGTCAATAATAACACCAAAATCTAGCTGCACCTGAAAAGTGATGGTCAGTTTAGAGCCCTCATATGAAGCTAGAGTTGTTTTCTTCCCTGCACAAATCACATTACACGTATGTATGTCGAGTTTCATCTCACATTTCATTGCTCAGTTCCTGGGGTTATAGTCTTTCTGCAGGTCACCAGGCTGTGCTTAGCCTTAATATCTTAAATAGCTGTGTGCCATCAGCAACCTTTGTCACCTTGCTGTTCACCTCTTCTTCCAAATCATGTGTGAACAAGCTGAACAGCACAGACTCCAGTACAGACCCCTCCACTGGTGACTTCCTTCTCAAAAGAGCTGGCCATTTATTTTTTCCCTTCCATCTCCTGTGTTTTAGCAAATTATTTCTCCATTCCATGACCTTTCCATTTATTCAAAAGACCACAAAGTAGAGAGAAGGACTGGTGGGGTTAAGTAAAAATATATGCATCGCTCGAGGGAAAATACATTGGGAAGAAAGAAGGGCCAAAAAAGAAGGAAACTGTTTAAATGGCTTTGAAAATTGCTGTTTGTCTTCTTCCACTTTGACTACTTGAACACATAAAGCAAAAAATACTTTCCTTTGTCTAAACTGCTTGTATCCAATTCAGTTCAATTGGGAATAAAATGTTACAGTTTTGAGGATGTGGAGAGAAATTGAGTACAATAGAGGACACGTTCTTTTCTTTGAAGACTGTCACCATCAGCCCTTACCTGAAAAAAGGAGAAAAACATAGAAAATAAACAAGTAGACCAGAAAAATCTCTAGATATTTATAAAACAAGTACTTCTCAAGAGGATCTTCCAATATTAAAATCTCTTCTCCCAAGAGACATGAGGAGACATTCATTTCCAAGACTGACACTGACTCAGAGTGAGCAGCTAATACACAATAAAATGGGAAAAGACACACTTGTCGGCTTCCCAGAAGCTGACATCAAGGACAGTGTTTCTAAATCATAGTCCATAGAGCCTGAAATTCAAGCAGCAATTAAAGTTGTTAAGGACATAGTAGAAAAACTAGCAGACCAGAAGTAGAATATTGAACTGCTGAAACTGATGGATTTTTTTGCTCTAGGGCTGTAGAAAAGCTCTTCTTGACTGCTAGTCACTGCTACAGAAACGAACTTGAATGAGCTTGAGACAGTCCAAGCATAACAACTGTGAGTATAGCAAATTTAATTCAAATAGCTTCAGAACAGTGGGCCAAAATAAATTTTAAAAAAATAATCTAAAAAGGGTCCAAAAAGGAAAGGTGAAAAGAGTGCTTGCAATATTTGTGGGATGGTGAGTTAGACACTTTGGCAGAGGTAAAATGATCACTTCTGACTGACAGGTTGTGTCTATACAGTCAAGCCTATAGTGATAACATGTCCAGATTTTCATGAGTATCTAAGAATAAACATCCTTCCTTCTTTTCTGAATGAGATGTAATGAATAGTTCTGGCTGAAGTTTTTCTCAGATCCTCCAGCTGGTCTATCAAGGCTACTGGAGTTGCAATTATTCGGGACCTCTGCCTGTTGTTCACTCCTCACTGCGATAAGGAGCTCTTATGGAGAACTGCAACTCACACTGCAAGTCAAAGAGTAAGGATGTGCAACCGAGCTTAGGAAAATAAACTAACACCCTCATAACGCATTATAAATCTGTAGTCCAGCAGCCCTCCCACCCAAGCCTGGTGTACTCACAGACTTACTAAATATCAGTCCACCCTCTGTTAGCAACTGATACACACCAGCTACTTCAAGTAAGCATTTCTGAATCATTGTTATCACATGTGCTCATGTGGAAGTAAGAATAAAGTAAGTATCTATTGCTCAAAATCTCCACAGCCTGCAGTTAAAGAAACCCAAGTCATAGAAAGTCAATAAAAAGTGTATATGGAGACTTGGTTATATTCTTACAGAATAACTATTTCCCAAGCTTGATGTCTACATTAATAATGTCTTTGTATGCTTTTTAAACTTGTAACATGCCAGAAGTTCCACAGAATGTGTATACAACCAGTGATTTATATATTTAATGTGAGTCTATTACTCCTGCCAAAGAGTTGTGAGTTTCCAGGCTGTAGTACTATGAAGTAGTTTTTGTGTCCGCCTTAAGGAGAAGCCAACAGCATCTCAAAAAATTCACCTGCCACCAGGATAAGCAAGAATAAAAGAGTTTCCATAAATTTCCACAGTGGCTCTGGATGAAATCAGGGACATTTACACTTGAATCCCAAAACCTGACTCATAAAATTATCCAGAATGAGGACTGCAAAGAAAATAGGATTCAGAAGGTGGCAGGGCTTCCTAGGAAGGTATGGCCCATCCTGGTGGACAGCATCCCAGTTAATATCTACACTTCAAACCAAGGGTAACTCTAAGGGTATGCAGATGTTGGTCTCAACACTGAAGGCCTGCCTACATGTGAAAACAGGCCAAAATCCTAGATGAGTAAATAGTATTTGGTATAATTGAATGTTGTTTTCTGCATCTGTGACCTTTGTTTCCAATCTAAAGTCCGATCTTAGGTCTATCTAACACAGCTTATCTTTGTTTTACTATTGAGCATGTCTAGTGCTGAAAGCAAGATGAAACTAAAAAACACACTGTCTTCCTGGAGGCAGTGGACCCAAACAAGTGTGCATACACAGCCTGACAAACCCATACCCAGAAAAACGCTGAGGAAAGAGGTGGAACCGAGAGTGTTTTCTGCCAGGCTGCACGGCCAAGTGCTGAGCTGTGGGATGGAAGAAAGCAGTGAACATTACACAAGGCAGAGATGCTGATGGATACTCCATGATTGATATCCTTCAGATACCAGACAGATATCCCAGACTAGCAAAAAACCTGAAAGTTACCCCAAATCAACAAAATTGGCAATCCCTCTGGTATCATTGATTGCAAAGCTTGCAAGGCCATCTTGAGAAGTCTCTTAGAGGTGCTTCTGGAAAGCAATATTGGGAAAAACTGAAAGAAACTGGTGCTGAGCCAAGAAAAATAATTTATTTACTTCACAGAAACATAATCCAAAGCATACCGTGAAAGAATTCTGTCTAGAAGACAAGTAAATATTAAATTTTGTAGTAGAACAGCATTATATAGACTAAATAGTAACGCTGATGTTTGAAAAGTTTGAATTGAAAGAAGCGACAACCCCCTCCCATTTGTTTGCTTTTAAAATCAGAGATACATTTGACAGAATCCGATGGTATCAAAGAACTGCTTAGCTGTAGGAAATGTTTTCTTATCTAGTTGCAAAGAGGCACATCTTACAGCAGAATTTGGATATTCTAGGTACGCACATGTTTATGAACAGATATGCAGGCTCAGAAGCTCTGGATATGGTTTTGCAATTTAATCTTGCTGCCTTAGAATGGTTCGAAGAAATAAAAAGTTTCCTTTCATAACCATTACTTTGTATTTGCACAGAATAAACAGGTGCGATATTGACATGACAAACTAGAAAGCAGGTGTTTTAATTAAAGCAACCATAGGAAGGATCATTTGCAACGTCTCAACAACCACAATTAACTGGTCTTTGTGTCTCAAGTGTTAATGGGCCTCATTTAGGAGGAATCAGAACATTTAGAAAATGCTGCAAGTCAATTGTTTTCTGGCTCCTAGCTTGTAGGGTTACTGCAGAATATTCATTCTGCCTCCAACATAGCTTAAGTCAACATTAGAAAGTCCCCTGCAATGTAGCTATAGAGTTAATTGCCTTCATTCACAATTCAGTAGTTATTTATTATGCAAAGATCTGAACATTTAAGAAGACCTCACCTTGGCAGTTTTGTGGAGGGTAAGCTTTGTGGAGGGTCCCTACACACAGATGATATTCAGCCTCAAGATGTGGGTCCATGGAGCATTCTACCCCCATTCCAGGGATGCAGTCGACAAACCAGGATGATATTCACAGCCTGTGGGTCTGGAAGGTCCCTCAATGACGGTCCTGTGTTGGGCTGACAGGGGTCTCTCCAGAGGCTGTGGCAAAAGGAGGAGAGGATAGTCTACTTCTAAGCTCCTCACAGAAGGACTGCAGCATGTTTCTTCCCACTCCAGGCGTGGCTAACGGTGGTGTGGGGAGATTGACTTCTGCCTGACAGCAAATAGGCAAACAAACAAGCTGTTCTAGAAAGACCTACATCCAACAAGAAAAATGCTCATTAGCTAATGCTTCATTTCAAAGATTTTCCCCAACTGCGTTTGTGATTAACTATTTACTATTTCTGTTGGTCCCAATCCAAGCTGCAGTAAACAGGCTTCCATGCCATGAAACCACTATCACAAATACAATTTTACTGAAAAATCCCAGTAAGGGCAAGGTCTGAACTACCACAAAGACTGAAATAATATATTCTGAACATTGTACTTCTACTAAGTAACTAATTCTGACGGTACCTTGTGAAACAGAAATGATCATGGAAAGACAACCTGTAAGATCTAAAAGCTATTCATGATGAAAATCAAGAGTATGAGTTCAGATTGCTGAATGGGGACACTTTGGCTAGAGATGCTGTAGTTGTTCAGCCATGAACTCTCCTATCAGCTCATCTCTTGAGACTCTCAGCTGTGATGCAGTGAAAGGTTAGCTCTTGGTGAAGCAGCAGATGAACTCCAGTTGCTTACAATATGATATGTTAATATAAACTGACATTCAATTTTTATTTTGCTTAATGTCTCAGACAGTGCAGTGGTAGCAATCCAGCAACTACTACATGCACTGTATATTAATCCAGGGAGTGAGGTGGGACAGGTAGCTGGGTACAGCACCACCTTGGCTGCTCCAAAGGCAGTCACCCTTGTGGAAAAGCAAACTCTCTAAGTGTTGTGGTTTAACCCCTGCCAGCAATCAGTACCACCAGCCGCTCACTCACTCCCCTGGTGGGATGAGGGAGAGAAGCAAAAGAGTAAAAGTGAGAAAAATCATGGGTTGAGATAAAGACAGTTTAATAGATAAAGCAAAAGTCACGCATGCAGGCAAAGCAAAACAGGGAATTCATTCACTACTTCCCATGGGCAGGCAGGTGTTCAGCCATCTCCAGGAAAGCTGGGCTCCATCATGCGTAACAGTTACTTGGGAAGACAAATACCACCACTCCAAACATCAACCCCTTCCTTCTTCTTCCCCCAGATTTATATGTGGAGCATGACGCCATACGGTATGGAACATCCCTTCGGTCAGTTGGGGTCAGCTGTCCCAGCTGGGTCCCCTCCCAGCTTCTTGTGCACCCCCAGCCTACTTGCTGGTGGGGTGAGAAGCAGAAAAGGCCTTGACTCTTGCTCAGCAGTAACAAAAACATCCCTGTGTTACCAACACTGGTTCCAGCACAGATCCAAAACGTAGCCCCATACTATCTGCTATGAAGAAAATTGATTCTACCCTAGCCAAAACCAGCACACTAAGCTAGGCTTTCATGGCTGGCATTACGACTCGTCAGGTGGGAACAAACACTAGGGAAAGTTATCGCCCACCATCTCAGCACTCCTTGTGGGCTGTGGGGTGTCATTGCTTGGGACGTTATTCTTGTTAGCTGACCATCAGGCTTTCAGCCTTCCCTGTGCTTGCAGTAGGAAACCACCTGGGAACAGGAACCTCATCTTTGCTATGCCAAGCTCTGCAGTCCTCTTTTGTGAATCAAAGCTTCTAGTAATCATGTAGCATGCTGCAGCCATTTAGTATCTGATATTTCTTACATGGTTGTCACTTGCACTTCCCATGGGCTTCAGCTATCCCTGAGGCTGATTAAATATTCTTCCTACAAGAAAGTGATGTTTCAACTAAGTTAAAATATTTGGAGAGGGAACCTTTTTCTTTTTTTAAAAAAACATGATTTCTGTTGGAAAAGCAGTAACATTCAGCTGTAAGCCTTTTTATCCAGGCTATTTGATTTTTTTTCATAAAAAATCAAACCTCTCTGTGAGGTCTCTGCATTTTATAACCAGATCTGATTATCTGATGCCTGTCTACTCTGGAAATGTAGTATATTCTTTAAACCCTTGTTGCACTTTAAATTATCTCCCTTTTGACTGCCTTTTACTATAGGAGTTCTCAGTGCTGTGATGCTCATCTCACTGTTTTCATTCCAGTGCTGAGATCTGTGTCATAAACTTCCATAACAAGAACGTTTTATGTAGCTCAAACTTTTGTTACCCTCTGAATCCCACTTTTCTTCTTTTTGCAAGCCAGTGCTGCCTCATTGTCCCTTTCAGCCATACATATCTGCAAGGTTCTCCCTCCTATTAGAACGGTGCCTCCTGGATTACTTCGCCCTCCTAAATCAAATGGTGCGATTTCCCTCATGTTTGTACTTCATGAATATGTATTATCACCAGCATGTGAAGTGATATACAAACCAGAAACAAGCTCACTCTCAGTTTAAGGCTGAAACCTCGTAGACATGCCTGTATTTATCCTTTTGTAACAAGTTTGTGTTTTGAATTGAATGACACCACTCATGTATAAAGTTGCTCACCTGTATAAGAGTTTGCCAGATTCTGGCCTAAATAAAGGAAATAAATATTCAGATTATTTGCTGCAGAACCACAACATGACCATCTGCTTAAGTCAATTCTTTCTCCTTCCATGTTTCTTCCTTCCCCATCTGCCACCACCTCATTACGCCTATGCCTGCTCTGAAGTTAGGGCTTCTCCCCATGCAGGTTGGCTTAAGAGTTCTGCAGGACTTCTCATATGAGTTATTCTGGTGCGTTTGCAGGGCGGGGGGACACACTTTTATTACATTGGAGGCATCTTTCCTTTTTTTGTCCTCTAATATGCTTGAGAAGTTTCTGAACACTGTAAAAACACTAATGAAGAGACAAGACCAGGACACAGACTGCACAAGCTCCACATATTTTCACACCAAATATGCACAAACTCTGCATGCTCTGGAGGAAAACACATTAATGATATGCTTAAGCAATACCTTTCTACTGCAGCTGTTTCTTCATTCTCGCTGAGATCTTCCACCCCACAGGACTGCCCAGGAAAGTAAAAGATCTTATTTATTCCACATTAATACTGGAGAAATCGAATAAGAAATGGCAGATCTGTGGGATATGCCAGAGAGTACCTTTTATGCATCTTATGAAGCCAACTTGCTTAGCCTTTAGGTGCTTTCTTTGCTTCATCTGCATATCTGACACTATTAGAATACACTTCTTTGTTTAAGAATTGTGCATTAAATGATAATACCAGCTGGGAAACACCAGGCAATGTATATTCCTAACACCATCCAGTGGATAATCAACCACATGCAGAAAGATGTTGTGATCCTGTGCACGCATGTGTGTGCGTATGTCTGTCCATCACTGCGCCTCTGACTAGACCTCAGAACATCAGATAAATAATATGACCCAAAAGGTAAATTATTAAATAAAACATCTTTAAGTGCACCTTTTTTTTTTTTTTTTTGAGTACATGAAGAATGTAGACCAAGCATCTTCTCAGTGAGAGAGGAAGAGCTCAGTCTGGGAGAAAATGTTTTTTTTAAAGCTCCCTTGACACAGTTGTCCTTGTCACAGTGTTTCTTTCATCCAGAACTTCCCTGCATGTAAAGCAAAACATCTGCTTATGTTTCATCACTGATGACACCTATAACTATTGGCAATTACTCTTTTTCCAGTTCATAACTGTTTGACATTTATTTTAAAGGTGGCAACCTTAGAAAAGACAAAAATGACTGATCTTTTGAGCAGGCTCCAAATGTCACATTGAGAAAGATGTTGTTTTATCATCAGCATATGGCATCTGTCTGGGCTCCTTAAAGAAGTCTCTAGCTGGAAAAGAAATGTTCTCTAAGCAGGATCTTTGTGTCTCCAGCTTTTAGACAGCCTTGACTGAAACACCATTCTGAACATTATTTACCTTCAACTTAATTTGATCCTCAGGAATTTACACATAGTTTAAAGTTTCAGAATAAATTCCTCAAGTAACTCCTCATTAAATTTACTTGAAGGGTTCTTTTATGATCAAAACAAGCTGGTTCCCAGAAGACTGTATCTGCATAAATGTACACATTAGTCTTTAAGACTACCCACATCCTGGTCCTGTGGTTGCTGTGCTTTTTAATGAAGAGTGAACTCCACAGTATATTTGCTGTGCCAGGAATCAAGATATTTTCAGTATGCTGCCAGATAAGGAATTTATTTGAGCCTTTTTTAGGGCCTTCTTATTTTGTATTCTACGTTTTGTTAAAAAAAACAATTTTTTTTTTCTTAAGAAATTACAGTTGATAATGAAACAGGGGCAGAAGAGGAGCCGAACTGCGCAGTGATGGATGCTATGGCAACTAGAGCAGGTATGAAAAATGCTTTCAAGCACAGTATTTAAGTCAGAAAAATTATAACAAGAGAAAGCTAATTAGCAATTTAAGCAGACACCTTTGACTCCAGAAATGAAGGGCTCTGGAATGCTAGCAGCTGATATTGTTACAGCTTGTTTGAAAGTGCTTTTAATTTGTTGTGGGTTGTTTCACTGCAATTCAAGGAATACAAATTTAAATTCATGCTAGCTTTTTGCCAGTTTCTGCCAGGGTAAATCCAGGCTTCTGCAGCAAAAACTCTGCCAGGAAAAGAGGCTGTGGCAATGGAAAGAAGGAACCAGCCAGCTCCAGCCACGCCACACTTGGTGAGCCAACTAACGAACAAAGGTGGCACTGCTTTCAGGGAAGAGCCCTGGGCAGGGAAGCTGAGGGAATGGTGCCTCTAATAGATTCACGTAGCAAAAGTAGCCCAAAGATTTTCTACTTAAAAATACATCTCTAGCTTGGGAAAGTCCAATTTAGCATAGCAGCATAGCTCACTCACGTCTCATGTCTTCTCCAAGCACAAGTGACCATGTTAAACCGGGGAGGTATGCCTGACTGCTCCTTATATGCCTTGGCATCTTGTGGTTTCTTCAGAAGCTATTTGCTTACATCTGGAGATACATATACCTTCTATATACCTTCTATGGACACATATATCTTTGCATCTTTGGATTCCTTCAGTAGTTGATTTTTCAAGGGCAGCTATCCGGAGCTGATGTCCAGCTTAGTCCCCTTCCAAATAATACAACTCTTCTTTCATCTCCTCTAAAGAATATGGGGATGTATGAGTTGACAAGAATATCATCATTATTTTCTCCCCTTCCTGTGAGAGAAATCCTAGTTTCTGGTGTGAAGACTGAATGCCAAAAGACAGGGGGAAAAGTAAATACTGTTGTTTTATGTCAGGAACCCACAAGGCTACCTTCTAGGCCATAAATGTCACCTCTACAGGCACACGGTGCTTTTGATCTCTGTGTGTCCATCAAAGCCTAACACACTGAATGTGGCATGGAGACAGAAACTCTGCTTTTACATATGCAGAGTCACCAGTCCCCCACCCAAATTTTTAGACCCCTTAGATAGCACTCTTGACAGATAGTCTTTAATGGCTTGGTTGAGCTACTGGAGCCACACTCCGGAGCTGGACCCTGGCTGGTTCCTCACATTCCCATGACATTGCATCCTGCATCGTGGTAAGAGCCAGGATTGGAAACATTTGCCATCTTTTCTGAGGTCTTCTATTGTAAGGAGCATCCCAGTACCTCATCATACCCTGTCTCTGACATGATAAGTCCTCCTGGAGCCTGCTGTGAAGGGCAGCCTGGGGCAGAGCAGCCTGGGATGCTCTGGGCAGCACTGGGTCCAGCACAGCTCACTCATGAGTCCGGGCTGCTCGGCCTGATCTGGCTTCAATGTCTGTAACACACTCACCAGCACTTACAAGAGTAAGTATGACGAGATAACATGCTGCCATCCTAACTATCCTGATGGCTTTGCACGGCAAGGAGCCAGCCAAGGTACCTACCACTGTACCCCTGGCATGTGTTATGTACAGATGAGACAATTCACTGCAAAGGGAGAGCTGATCGCTGAAGGGATGCTGTTCTCTAACTTAAGTCATCTGCCTCTACAGTGGAATAGGAGGAATTGATTATCAAACCCTGGAATGTCTTTGTACCTTTGTTATAAGGCTCTAAGACCACTTTTATTACTTCTAGATTAGAGTGACTCGGTTCTCAGTGGTCCTGCAGTTTTATAGTAATCACATCCCATGACATGCAGCAGCACAACACAGAGCAGATCAGCCTTACACAGAGGGTTTGCTGTGCTAGCTGAAATATTTGCTTGTTCACGTCAAAGTCACAAGGAACCGTTCTATAGTCGGCATCTCAACAACAACAAATCACAAGAGTGTTTTTGCAGAGTCCCTGTAACTGCATCAAATTTGGCCTAATATAAAAGACCACGGAACAGAGACGGACTTCTATATACATCACAAGCCCCTATAAATTAGATGTTGACCTTTTGCTTCCACAACTTCAGAGACTATTTTCTTTAAAGTAGCCTCAGTGGCTACTTTCTTTCTAAAGAAAATAAATGTTGTTTTAGTTCTGCTCCTGAAGGCTGCACACTGTGGAGGTGGTAAAATCTAGCTCAGGTGACGCTGAACGACACTGAAGAATTAAAATGCCCTCTCTGGTAAGAAAATTTAGGTGATAGATGAAAACACATTTCTTGATCATGTCCTGCACAGAAAGTACATGAGAGTTCAGTAAATGGATCCTGGTTTATTCAAAAAGCAACTTGATTTTTAGGGGCAAATGTCTTAAAACAGCCTCTTGATTTGTGTCTGCAGTGACCCAGGAGTGCAGAATGAAGGCCAGCTGGAGAGCCTTTGCTTCTCTCTTGCCTTGTTGCTGTTTCACCCCTGCAGCTGCACAGACCAAGTCTGTCCCACGCTGTTATATATATGCTGGTTGATAGCTTTTGTTCGCTCAGGCACAGTCCTGAAGATCTAACTTCTTTTGCAGTTCAGGCTGGAGCAGAAGACCCCAAGAACATTGCAGTGGCACTCGGAAGAACAGGAGGATGCATGGGCTGCCAGACCTCCACACAGATACAAGCTTCCAGCCAGGGAAGACAAGAGTCTAAATACAACCAGAAGCACTGAACTGCACCCCACCTTTTCATCCTTCTACTCACATACTGAAGTTAGCGGTGACCAGGAGATGTTACCCTAGAGCAGCTGTGAACCCATTACCACACTCCAACATTTAAGGGGACTGAAAAGATGAGTTACTCCCAAGAGTAGCAAGGCCAGAAAAAACACAGCAGTGCACCTTATCAGCCAGGTGACCATTTCCTTCCCCACAAAACCAGGTATGGATGCATAGGACAGCACAGTTTCTCACAAGCCATAATGACAGTTAACTCCCTCACACCCTGTGGTTCATATCTCTTGATTGCTAGCCACTGTTATTGAATCCATCTGTCACATCACAACATCATACTGGAAACAGTGGCAAACAGCCAAGAAACTTTTCCAGAGCTGTAACACAAGATATTCAGCACTTCCAGTCAGAACCTCCTAATGCTCATCTAACTGCTGTATGAAACCAATGAAAAAATGTAGGGCTCAAAATAAGCCCAAAATGTGAAGGTGCACTTTGTGGGGTTTGTTTTTTATCAGTTCACTAGACTCTTCCCCTCTTTCTTTTTTTCCTACATGGAGCAGCAGAGGTTTTGTGAGTGTGTGTCTCAGACACCTCTTGGGGCAAGGCAAAGTATTTGCCTCCAACCTTGCTGAAACTGAACTTCAAGTTTGCTTCATGGTGCTTTCCTGAGCATCAGCCTATGGTTATGAAAATCTGGCCAACAGCTCTGCTGGTCGTATGTCTGTGCTCTCAGGTTTATGTCTACTCTAGTCCATGGAGTGTGATTCCATGGGCCAATGGCAGTGACCTTGCTTGGAGCCAGAGGCACAACAGCTGCATTAACAAACTGGCCACACTGACATGTCTCCCCTGCTTTCAGCACCCAAAAAAATATATATTTTCATGGCTTTGCACTCTGCTAGGTAGATACAACAGCTTGCTCTGCTACGTACATACTACATCAGATTCCTCTTCTCCAGCAACTGCTCCTCATTTTATTTTTCTACTCTTCTTAGGCTGTATTTTTTTTTCTTCTTTCCAAGATGGTTTAAAGCTAAAATTATGTAGATGGGAGAGGTTTAGTTGTGCAATACATTCCTTACTCAGGTCAGGTGTCTAATAAGAAGTGTGGGAGTGCTGCCTGCACACTGACTGTTGGATTGTCCCCACAACTCATGCAAAACAAAAGGGTCTATTCTGTAGCTTTTACTGGCTGCTACCTGCTGCTCCGCAGCCAACTGAAAAAGTGGAAAACACAAGGCCAAGCTCCATTCCTGGTGGAACCCCAGTAGATTTATGTAAAATGAAGTTGGCTCATAAGATGCTGTAAAATCCATTAAATGAATGGCTGTTGTTTCTGCAGAAATACTTCAGCAATGATGACAGTTTGTTAGTTAACTGCTGCTACTGCCATCTCAGGAAATATAAGCACTGCAATTTCTTCATCCTGTACAGTATGTGGGGTTCATAGCTTCTTTTGAAAACACTTCTATTGATCAGTCTACCTAATGGACAGTAGTTAGCAGCTCAGTATTTGGCTTCAAAATCTCAACACCTTTAAATTACCTCTATCATTTGATTAAATACTGGAGTATTTTCTTGAAAGGAGAGATAATATCTTTGCACGATGAAAAATATAAAGTCCTGTTATTAAGTTTTAATATTGGTGAATCTCTCAGATCAAAATACCATTGATACCACAGTGGTCCTCTAGCGTGTGAGCTCTCCACGCTCCTGTGCCTCAGCAACGGTCTGTGTGTGTCTCTTTCGACATTAATTTGTCAAAAATGCCTTTATTTCTAGGCTTAATCAAGTTTCTTAAGGAAAAATCTTTCTCAGAGGAGTAGTTAATTTGATCTTTTATCTTAAGTCAATGTTTTTCATTTAGTTTTCTAAGCAAATAAAAGGTCAATTAACACTTGTAAAATAATGAAACAGTCTCCATGTGTCTTCCTTGAAATCTCTAAGGAATCATTGAATATGATTACATAGGAACATTGCTAATTTCATTTGCAGTTCTCTATTACCTTATTTGAAATGTTCCTTAAGATACATCTTTAACTCTCATGTTTGGGAAATAATATTCTATTTTAGCACTAAAGTATAACACAAGAAGATGATCACACAAAATCCAGTTGTAATTAAGTTCTAGCTACAAACCCGTCTATGCACAGATGTCTTTCTTGGTTTTCCAGTCAATATAAAATGGAATAATATTCCCATTTTATTATCAATCAGAATTCCATTATCAGATATTTTAAGAAATGCTAAAAATAAATACTACCCATGAAAGCTGAAACTAGTTCATGTTTTATCTAATTTTCTCCCCTAAATCTCAGTATTCAAAATTAAATATTCCCTAGAAAGAACAGCAACATGCTCCTCAGATGCATTTGCCACTTACATTGCAGTTGATTCAAATCTTGATTGCCAAAGGTTGGAAGGAAAATAACCTCCCTACCAAGGGAAAACAAAAAAAAAACTTTATGCTTATCCTTTTGTATATGTTCTTTAAAGAATTTCTCCATCTGTTGGAGACAGGATGCCTAGCTTTGGACTAACCAGTTCTTTATACTCATATGTGATGCATAATCCTAGTGCAAATATTCTAGTGCCAATAGCAGGTAATCATTGACTGCTTCACTTTCCTGTGCAGGGCTGACTGCTTTGGTGGTATTACTGAACGGAGTCTCTCCAAAGTTCTTCCAGTTTTGTGTTTGTGCGCTGTTCCTGCTTTGACATATTAAATCTCTGACATCACTGGGGTTTCTATCCAAGACAATGGTCTTGTTGAAAACAGAGCTCTGGAATTTACATTTGGATTGTGCATAGCTCACTGGATGACTTCAACAGTTGCAGAAATAGTTTATGTATACAACAAGCAAATGTTGTAAATGAGAAACTGGAAACAAATCAATGTTGTAGAAGGAATTTGAGAAGGTTCATCAAGTTGTCTGTCAGCAGTCTCATTCCTTCTAATTCCTTTATTAAAACCAGCCTTTAGTAGTTTATCATATGAGATCATTTAGGCTGAAACACAACCCACATTCATCCCCTGGCCAGAGTCTCCAGGAGTAGCAGAAATTGTACAATTCCACTTTGGAGAGGGAGGAGCTGAAGAACAGTAAGGTAGCACAGAGAAATACACAGCTTCCTTTCGAATCCTATAGGCATGTCACATGAAGGCATTTTCTATAAACATGTGCTCTGACTCCATTGTAAATCAGTACACAGCTGCCTTTTGGGTAGGAAAAGGAGAGGTTTAATCTTAGAAGTTTCCCCCACCGAAGCTCTTTATTCTTTCTTCTTGAGATAAGATGGATTTTATCCTTAGATGATGACTAGCACTTTATGTATTCATCCTCTGCCATCTGGGAATAGAAATCCTTTCACACTGGCATTTGAGTAGCTTTTCAGTGCTTTACATCTTTGAGCACTTAAGAACTAATCCCATCCTCAATACCCATTTTTGTGTGCTGGATTATCTACAGCAGTGGGACAGGAAGAACTTCTCCTCTGGCAGGCTGGAGCACCCTGTTGGCTGTTGTTTACTCCCTGGTAGGAAGGTGAAGCAAAGATTTCTTGCAGCTTTGGCCTCTAGTAGTTCTGCCATGCTTGATACCCTGAAGCAACGACACCCTGGGTTTGAACCAAAAGGAAACTTCCCCCCAGCACACATTCCAGGACCGGCCGGACTGTCAGTCACAGGCTAGGTTTCTAATGCTCCCACCTCTGCAAATGCAGCTTCAGCTGCTTTCTGAGTGGTGGCATTGGGCTATTTGTCATTTGGCAAGCATCAAATGCTCAAGGAAACCAGTGCTGAGTTTTTAGACAGTTGTTTACTGCCTGGAGCCAACCACTCTAGGAGGCTTTGGGCAGAGAAACAAAGAGAACATGTGGAGATGGGCCTGAATTAATTTTGGGTGTAGCTGGTGACAAATCAGACATTGTTATACTCATTTTAGACCAAGTACATCTTTGCTGGCTTCTGCTCCAGGTCCCGTGGAGATATACCATCTTGACAGTGACAACTGCCAGGAGCTGGAGCCAGCTGGGGTCAGGTGGTGGTGGCAAATGGGAAAGGCATGCTTTTGAGCTGGGGGTAAATACCAGGAACTAGAAACAAGAAATTTCAGAAGACTAGTTGAGTTACCCCAGTTGGCCCAACAGAGAAAGAAGCAAGAGAAGGAAAATCTGGCAAACTTCAGGCAAGAAATGGAGACACTGTTCTCTCCTTCTCTTGAAACCAATTTGAGCAGGAGAACATGATCCCCAGAGGGCAAGGAAGCAGCACAGTGGTGTGGGGAAGTGCAGGGCCAGTCTAGTAGACAAGTCCCAGCTAATCTGGGAACCATTTTTTCCCAGGAACAAGAACAATCAAGGCAGCTCACAGCCATGTTCCCCCACCCTCCCAGCTGGGCTGAGCACTGCCTTAGCACAGCTGACAACCTAGCCCTTAATCTTGTTTCTCTGGATAAATGGATGACAGCCATGTATCATCCTTCCCCTGTTGACTTTTATTTCTGGCACCATTTGTTTCCATTTCATTTTAAGGTCAGTATGGGGCAAAAATGACTTAATAACAAAATTAATAAAATGAAAGAATGTTAAAGTAATACTACGAAGACATCTCTTGGAAACCAGTCCAGCAAGAGAGGCCTTAGATCAGATTATTCAATAATTACTTTTCAGAAACATACCTAAGCCACTCCTCAGCATAAACTTCAGAAAGCACAGGCACTTAGCAGTCCCCCCTGCCACAGGGGGACTGAGACTCTCCAGTCTAAAGACTGTGATATAACTGATTGCTTTAATATAATTTTCTAGCAGAATGTTCCATGGAACATTGTGCCCTGAGATAGAACCTGAAAGTGGTTGTTTGGGAGAAGTGTAGGAGGACCAAGATTCAAGATTCTATGGCAACTGAAAAAAATGGGGTCCCAAAGTGATAATAAAAATTATTCCCTGCGATAGGAAGTTCTGTTTACCCTTTGAAGCTGAGAGCAAGAGAAGAAAATAATATTTGGTGTCTAACCAATTGGAACAGGTAGGGTATTTTACACTCTGGGCAGAGAAAGCAAGTATGTGAATCATCCTGCAAGAGAGTAGCATGAGGCAACTAATAGCAAAGAAAAGAGAAGTAGTTCATGGGAATAATAAAATAGCATCCCTATTAAAAAAATATTCCCTTGGAGTACCTGGTTTTCCTAGTCAGAGACATGGCAAATCACATCACAGGCCGTGAAGTAACTAGCCAGCCCACAGGATCATAACGAGGAAATTAAGGCAAAAAAGGACTGGGGACACAACTCTTGAAGGAAAAGAGCATGTCAGCACTTCAGTCTAGGCTAAGTACGAGTTGAGCCTGGAAGGGATTGCTGAATGGACAATACAGAAAGTTATTTTCCAGAGCTCTGCACGTTGAGCAGAATCCTATGCCTGTACTAAAATATGCAAAAAGTACTGTCATTTTGCACAGATGACTGCCTGAGGAGCAACGCCTGAGACAGTTAGGTCTTTCATCTCAATAGTTACAGACATGAACAGAAGACATCTGATGATTTTCTACTGATGTCACAATACAAATTTTTCTTCCCCAGAAGATTAAGTGCATTCTGTCAATTAACTTCTACCCTTCTCATAATAAGCAGTGAAAGACTATTTTAACTAAGCCCAGCAGTAAATCAAAGGCGTGTGTATACAGAGTAAAATTGCTTCTTTCCTTTTTACAGTTACACAAAGACCATCTGACTCCAATGATAATCAGCCACTCCACATGATCCTCATTAGCTCAGTCCGTGGAACACCTGAACAAAAGCCAAAGGAACTTGGATGTGTTCCTCATTCTGCCTTTTCATTATTTTTTTCATCTAAACATCTGTTTTCCCATGTTGACATATGAGCTCATAACTTGCAGAACAAAGACAACCCAGGCCTTCATGTAGCAGCATGTTTATGGAGGTAGCACCGGGCTTTCTGACACTTTCTAGATATCAATTCCACCCTTTAGCCCGTTGCCCAAATTCACTGCCACTTTGCAAGGAAAGAGCAAGAAGGCACTGAGCGCTTCTTATGTGCGGTAAGATTTTCAAAACGTAACCAGAAATTATGGCATAATTTAATGAGGGATATTGGTTAAATATAGCTTTATAAGGAAAATATGATCATGATTACTTAGTGAATAGCAATGCTATGACCACTGTCACAGATCACGTCTATTTAGCTGTACAACACCATAGCATTTTCAAAACAAACGGAGCACATGTGCCCTGTTCTGAAGCTCTTACATTTTAGGGCCATGATCCTGTAAAAGTTTGCACTTTTCACAGATCACGGGGATGTCTTGCAATATCCAATGCTAAATATGTGTGTGTGACATCTCAAAGGACCAGGGTCTCTCACACACTGAGGAATCCTATTGTATTTGAGATCATGGAATCCAATGGAATGTCTTCCATGTGGAAATCTATGAAAAGTGTAACTGCTTGCAGACCAAATAAGTAAATTTAGAAACAAGATGAAAGATAAAAAGTTAGAGTTTACAGAATGGAGTACAAAGTGGAGTTGCTTTGGACTGCAATGTGGTTTGTGCTAGTCCTGCTGGTGTTGCCTTCTCTTTGTTTACACTATGAATGCTGTGTACCAGCACACACTTCCTCCTCCCTGCACATATATCCCAAGTTTAAACAAAGGTAGATTCTATGTTAAACACTGAAGCACTTATAGAGGTTTAACAGTTTAAAGTTTTTCTTGCACTAATGCAATTAATATTATCTTTAGGTTAGAGTTTACATAAAAGCAAATATCATTATTTCATTATTTTGTTCTCAATTACATAAGGAGAAGCTGGACAAAGCAATCAGGGAAGCGAAAGGCAGAGAAGGACAAGAAGATGATAAATAACACAGGAGTTGCAGCGGGAGGATCTTGGAAGCAAAGGAAAGAATGAGTATCATCAGTAGGTTAAGAGGGTGAAGCAGTAATAGTGTGCATGTATGGATTTCTGGGCAGCTTAATTAATACAGAAATGTCAAAGTGCTGTAAGTGTTCAAGGCCAGGCTGGATGAGGCTTTGGGCAACGTGGGCTAGTGGAGGGTGTCCCTGCCCATGGCAGGGGGGTTGGAACTAGATGATCTTTAAGGTCCTTTCCAACCTAAACCATTCTATGATTCCATGATTCTATGAATACCAAATACAGTTCTGTGTATTCCTCCAGTGATGTAAACAGAACCGTGGGTGTCAGGAGTTTGGCATCTGGCTCCAAAGGTGCGGGCAGGCTGCTGCTGGAGACCATGAGAGGGCACCAGCTACAGCACCAGCTCCAGAGAGCTGGGACTTTTGAAACCTCTTCCAGACGCTGGTGGCACAGAAGTGGAGAGGATCCTGGTACTCCAAGTGGTTCTGCATTCATCAGAAGTCCAAATTAGGGAGCAGCAAATGTGGTTTCAGCAGACTTTGGGTTTATTCATGTTGTGATTCTTCAGGCACAAGTTGTTTTATCTCTCCTGAGCTCATTTTAGGGAGCCTGTATTTCCCGTCATGGATTTCTGGAAATAGCCATTTCCATCAGGTTTATTGATTGAAGGCTGAAGATCATAATTACTAGTGTTTCCACCACAAAAAATAGCCATAACGTCAATTATTAGCCACCACCACCTCATCAGCTACAGGAATGATCTCATGTCTTTCTCACCTAGGAGGAGAGTTCAAATGCCAGTTTAGCTGACTCTGGTCCCATGACAAGCACAGACATTTAGAGCAAGGGATTCTTAAATCAGACCTATGTACAGCAGATGCAAGGGAATGTAGTTTGTTTCTATTTTTGTCAAAATGTGCAGCATCTGAGATAAAAGCTGTGTGTTGTCTATGTGGCACACACTGGAAGGCAGCATTCACGCTGTGCAGTTTGAGGGGGAGGCGGGGGAGGACGGGGGGTTACAGGACAAAGGCGTTCCCCTGCAGAGTGACAGACCATGCTGTATCTTCTCCACAGGCTCAGCATCTGTGCAGAGCATCTGGCCAACTGCTGCTGAAGAGGGCAAGGACACCTTCCTCTCATACCTCCCAAACACCTGGAGTCTCTCATAGCTTTTCTTGCACTGGTGTTGGCACCGCAGTGACACTCTCTGCAACCCCATAACAAACCTTACTGGGGAGCTAAACCAACACCCAACTATTTGCATTTTCCAGTACTGGTTTTCTGCTAAGTTGGCTTCCTGGTCCCACTCCCTGTGAGAGGGCAAGGGATGTCCCACTGCAGTGGTGCTGAGCCTCTGCATCCCTTGGAGTGACACCAGGCCACCAAGTCATGCAGAAACCTGCAGCACTCTGGGACCCTCCTTCTCCAGGCTCTCACTCTGCATACAGACCAGTGCACCTACCAGCACATCTAAAGGGCAGGAGGACTAACACCAGTCTAGAGAAAACAAGACAGAACCATATGGTGATTGAGGGTAGCTCATTCCCATCAGCAGCTCCTCCTGCACCAGAAGCTCTGGAATGTCCTCAGTCCACACCAGAAACGCCCATCAGCACGCTACGGGGTCACAGATTTTGGACATGGTGCAGGTGCCCAGCCCCTCCACAGTTTTTTTTTTTTAGTTCTTGTTTCCAGTCTTTCTTCTTCCTCCATTTATGCTTTTAAGGCAGTAAAAGGAAACACCTCAGTTTCCAAGACACAGAGAGATACAGAAATAGGCAGAGGCCCTAGTTCTCTTCCAGATAATCTGGCAGGGTCAGGAGGAACTTCCCAGCAGTAGTGGCAGAATTTTCTGCTGTGACAGGAATGTGGAGCATTGGTGGGTCAAGTGAAGATGAAAGCTACCTTTATGAAGGTTCATTTGGGCAAAGTGGACGTTTGGGCTCAGTACAGAAGCATATTCACATCAGGACAGGCCAAGATGTACCATAAGCTAACGCCGCTGTTCTGCTTGTGACCCAGGATCCTTCCGAAGGATCTCTCTCTTCACTGCACAAGGTGCTAAGATTACTCTTTGTTGTAAGTTCAAAGAGAAAATGTGATGGCAGCAACAGTTCACCATGGGTAAACGTCGTGGGCCCAGACACTTAAGAGGTCTTGAGTCATGTATACACAGCTATAGAAACTTAAGAATCTAGTTGTAGCGGGCCCTGCAGAAACGCAGCTAGGTGCTGCCCTGCCCTGAGAGACTTACAACCTCATTTGAGAGAAGACCAAATGGAAAGAGAGAAAGGAAAAACACTAAATAGTAAAAACAAATATTTATATAGTAACTAAAAGCAGCTAAAGTCTTAAAGATTCAAACAAGATTAAACATTGAGAAGCATTTTATAAAGGTATGGACAATCTGGGAAAGACTGGAGCAAAATAGTGTTTCGTGGAGTTCCATAATTCTGCAGATTTGTATCATTCCCAGCTGTCCGACAGGTTTCGTACCTGAGATCCTCCTTCAAAGAGAATGTAAAAGAGAAGAGGAGTTTCTCGCAAATCAATTCAGAAAAGATAAAGGGGCACCTCTAAGGGGGACGCAGCAAACAGGCAGCCACAGCAGAGTGGATGGCTGAACGAAGAGCAATGCTACAAGAAACTCAGTTATTTAAGGGCTTTCAGAGAAAATTTACATGCGGTGAAACTCAACAAGTTTTACAAATCTGTTTTCAGGCTCTGCATTTATATTTAGGGCTATTTTAAGCATTTCTTCCAGTTACAGCAGTTGTAGTACAAATTCATTCACATCATTTGGTTCTGTTTTGATTTATTTAAAAAAAAATACCATGATGAATGAGAAGTATCCATCTATGTTCCTTAAATAACCTTCGGTACTGTAAACTCTGAGTGCTCCACAGTTAAACTCACAGCCCTGTTAATTAAGAAAATGCTGTTATCCTCAGTACTGTGAGAAACCGAGTTACAGATTGAGACAGACCTTTAAAGTTTTGAGGTACCTATCTCCCACGGGAGCTCCCAATGAAAGGGAATGTGTGTGTCTGAAGATCAAAATGCTTTCCAGCATGGCTGTGAAAATTGAACCTCCTTCTTTGCACCCTCAGGTATTCTAGCAAGAGTGGCATCCTTCCCACGAGTGCTCAACTGGATTCAAATTGCATTTTTCATACTATGCGTTAAGTTGTAAGAGGGTTCAGCCTGTCCTTTCCCTTCCTTCCGTGTACACCTAACCCGGGAACTACTGTACATTAAGTTCCAGCAATGTGAGGATATAAAAACTTTGTGCTTTGGAGATCCCATGCCTAAATTGTCCAGGACATGACCAAATTCCAAATTAATTTTATAGATCAGATAATATAAACAATTTTATGTAAAGTAATGCTGATTATAATCCCACAGTGAAACTGCCAGCAGTGCTAAATCAGATTTAAACCTCAATAGTTCCTCTTACTTACTGCTATTTTCCTGCTATATTCCCTCATGCTATGGTCTGTGTAGATGCACAGAGGTGAAATGATATATGTGCTCGATACACCACTATTTATGTCACATCTGGCTTTTATGTTTTGATTCAAGAAGAAAGAAAAACTATGTCTCCTAAGGTCAAGATTCTAAAGAGAGGATTGTTGTTTCACTTGGTGCATAAAAACATTTGTTTCAGCCTCCCAGTGCCTCGAGCAATGAACAGGGCAGAAGGAAAGATAAGCAGAAGCATTTAGTCAGTCAGCCTTTATCTTTTTTCCCATTTTCGTCTCTCTCTCCTTCCCAATACATGAAAGCAAAAGAGCACACAATGGTTAGCTCTTAACAAACCAGACTCAAACCCGAGCAGAGCTCCTGATCCTTATCAGAGCAATGACACAGCAGCACAGTATGTTTAGAAGAACAAATGATAATATTTTGCAAATAAGTATACATGCTCCTGAGACACCTATTTATGACCAAGTGTCACTTGCTTCCTATTCTTGATAGAAATTGTATCACGGCAGAAATTGTATGATGAAAAAGACCCCCAATGCACTCACTGCCACTTAGGTCCCCCATCTGACGGCACAGATAACTTAGAAATACTAGATTTCAAATTCTAAATACTAAATTCTTCTTATTCATGTTTGAAGTCTAACAGTCCGATGTTACATACTGATGTAGGTGCTACTAAACACTTCGTGCTGTATTTCACACTGGCATGAAAGCTAGACTTTGCAAAGTGTTACATCTTTTCCTGGACATACTTATCCCTGTTAGTTATGAAGCAGGAGACAACAAGACTTGCTAGTGGACAATTTCAATACTTAATCTTTGGCATACACCTTGTATGACATTCCATTAATTTGCAAACAAATTCTGAAACTCTTATTCAGATTAAACTACCTTCAACATAAATAGTTGGTGTGTCACTCAAGTCTATGCTGAATAACCAATGGAAAAATGGTCTTATAATCTCTCTGTGTTACCTTCCGTTGTGCTTCAACATTAAGTGTGGGTAAAACTCCTACCCACATAGTTATAATATCAATAATAGTAATAGTAATAGTAACAATACCAATAAAATATCATCTGCATTATCTAATTTTGCCAAGAGACTTGCTATCATAGTAAAGAAATTAAAGATCTGTCTACCTCTTAGGAGTTCATGGAGCATTTACATTTATATTCACAGAAGCATATTAAGCAGCTATGCATCATTTCCCATTAAGAGTGAAAATGCCACCTGGGAATGATCCCTCACCTGGCACAAGCTGATCATTCTCTAAAGAGTGTTTCACTGAAGAAAAGATCAGAAACAGGATTGAAGAAAACTTAAAATAAAATATTGGAAAGAAATGGCCTTCTAGAGTACCATATAATTAAAAGAACTCAGACAGCTGTAAAAAAAAGAAGTCCAACTCACAAGCAAAAAAATTACAAAGCTCATTAGTTTCCTTTGCATACTATTTTTAGGGTACCGAGGAAGAATAGTTTTGTTCTTCTTAGCTGAATAGCGAATAAATAAAAGCCTAGATGCTATAAAGTCTCCCACGTGGGAGCTTGGGAGCTTTGATTCAGAAAGTGCCAAAGAAAAATTAGTATGGAAAGGAAATTTTATATAATTCATGTAGAAGATGTAGATGAGTAGATACTGTAGCTCAGATCTGGAAAACAATTCAGGGTCTGCAAGAGAGGTCACCAAATTGTGACTGTTTGCAAATATCAAGCTACTTCCTACTATTTCCTTTGCCTTGTCATTCCCCAGTTGGAACATTTTTCTTAAGCAGTAGACAAATAATAATAAAATGAAGCACATAGCAGTGAAATTACAGCTCCCCGTCAGCTAGAGTATTTTATGTTTCTTACAGCATAAGGTGAACTTTACTGTAAATTCTCTGACTCTGTGAACTTATATGAAGGATAGAGGGAACTAATGAGTACAGTAGGATGGATGGCAGTAAAAATAGAGCCGATTTCAAGGTTTGCTGTGACGTATATCAGGGCTTTAAATCTGGTATACATTGTCCAGACTTGCATGAGCTGCACCTGTTAAAAAATGCCCAATTGCTTTTTGATCTGAAACAATTATGACTCATTAATTCACATTGTCGGTGGCAATTCATGTGATTCAGTAACAGGAAATATTAGTACTCAAATGCTATAAACACATGCACAAATGAGAACAGTTCCCCCTATTTTTTAACAGCCAGATCACTTATCATTATTTCACTTAAATGTTTTCTTCCAAAAACAAAAATGTAGTGAAGAAAGCATCACGAAGAAGAAGCATACATCTAGGAATTCTGTACTAATTAGATACATAAGAAATAAGGCAAACTTTAATCATGCTACCCAAGATCTTTTTGACACACATGTATCTTGAGGATCGGCTATTTAGGTTTTAGCTCCTGCTTTTACTAATGTTCCAGGTCCCAGAGTGGCCGTACTGATCTGTGCGACATGATTACATTGGATAAGCAATATCTGCCATCTGCTGGAAGGATAATTTCTAGCACTGATGAGTCTGGCATTATTCTGGTTAGGCAGCCAAATACAGGAAAACTGAACTAATAGCACTCTAGAAGAAGCTGAGAAATTGAAACTTAATCTGAAACATAATAAAAACCTTCACATGCTGTTTACCAGTGGAGAAATGAGTCACAGAAGAGAAATGCGCTACAGAACTGTCTGTCAAAATCACGAAGACATTTAATGTGAAAGTCTACATATATACAACATACAGGTATGTAACAGTAGCCACCTGTGTCAATAATACCATTACAGGAACACTGGGTTTGATTCCCTTCTTAAAACATTTTATCACCATGGTTAACGTAAATGCTTTACTTCTCATGTAAAACAGGAAAACAAGTGTACATCACTGCTGTATTCTATGTTTCTGGCAACCAGTTTCCGAGTGGATAGAGGAAGACAGTTCTACCGAAACGCTATGAATACAAAAACATTTACAGTGTGGTTTTAGAGCAAAAATGGGAGCAGTGTAGGATACTGTACAGAAAAATGGATTGGGACTTAGATTGTCTCTAGTCCTCTTCCATTAGGTTGCTCTATAAATCATAATGCCTTTGCAAGTATTCCATTAGGCTTCCAATTCATATTTCCACAATGTGAATGAATGGAGGGAAATGTTATAATCACCTCTGAGCTAAAAGAAATTGTACACTGCCTTTGGTCCTCTTTGGTGAGGTGTAGTCCGGTACCTGATTTGGTTAATACATTAGTGGTATGGTACAGTACGGTATGGTACCGTATGGAAGCTGCAGCATGAGAAAGGAAAGCCAGAATGGGCTGCCAAGGTGCTGAAAGCAGTGGGATGGGAATATCAAGAGAAGAGAAAAGGTTGGGGTGGGCAGCTTACGATCTAGTTTGAAAGGGGATTGAGATGAGGATCTAAAGAAGGCTGAGACTGAACAAATAGGTTGGTAGGAAGGAGGTATGAAAGGAAGATGGGTTTAATTAGTGATCAAAAAGGATGGAAAATGCCTAGGAAAAGACACTAGAACAAGCTTAGACCAGATGACAAATCTAAAGGAGGAGACTGGAAATTATTGTGAATTGGGAAGCTGAGGAAGAAAGACTAGAGGAGTTAGGAAAGAAGAAACATCATGGGTAAGGCAACCATGGAAATGTGAGCTGAGGAATGCAAAGTGGCCAGTCAAGGAGATAGGGTGGGAGCAGAGCTGCATTTTAGTTGGATCAGAGATTAGTACTGCCTTGAGAAGTCTGTCAGACTGAGTATTCCCATCCGTCATTTACTTCAAGACTCCTCGAGCAATACATGACGTATGTGTCAGTGGATTATGTACGAGGCATGGGCTGTAGGCTGGGCATCCCCAAATGATGCCATTACACACTGTCTTTTCGTCTTGTTTCATTCACTGATCTGCTCTGATGATGCATTTACTACTAGTGTAGTAAAGGAAACCATGTTTTTTGCTGGCCAGGATGTGCTGTGAACAGAGGTGGCTAAAGTCTTCCATTTCAGCAAACATACCACCTATCAAAGTATGTTTTTAATTGGTTTTATCACTTCCTTTAGAAAGGTTGTGCATGTGTGTGTGTATACATCCATTTTCAGTTATGTTTTCTTCACAGAGTGGAAAGGAGGTATGAGGGAGGAAACACAGTGATCTATCACCTCAACCTCTTGTAGGGGTGCCCTTGCATGCTGCTTTAAAAAATGAACCTCAGGTATTTTCATGCTTCTTCTGGTATGAAGAGAGCTGAAAAGCATAAGACCATGTTCAGAGGGTCAGCACATCAAGAACCACATGCTGGAGAGGCCAAGATGCATGGGCAGAGCTGTGGGCACCTGGGAGCAAGCACCAACAGTTGACTGGAAGTTGCTGTATTTCTTGCACTGGACCATGTGAAGATCCCACTGCATCCCTAGCCATGCACTGATTTTCTTGAGAAACCTAGTCTCAAGAATTCCCCACTAGTGTGTACTCAGAATTTTTGAAGACTTCATTGGTCTCACGGGCACCCTACTGACAGATAGTAATCCACTATTTTGGGATTTTCATTACCATGATTAGAATAGAAGCTATTTTGCGACTTCAGCAGTAAACAGGATGCCATTTTCTTATGTGACTGAGGAGCAGGGGGAGGAGGTATTGCAGAGACAAACAGAAGCTTTGTCCCTATCCATAGAAGACTGTAGGGTTTTTTTGCCCCTTTCCCTGAGAGCAAGAGGAAATATAAAATACATAGGAGACTAGAAGAAACTTAGTCATGTGTATAACATTATGGATGAGTGAATTTAGAAGAGGTACTAACTCATTGCTCCCTGAAAAACTGCATATAAAATCTTTAATGTCCTGTAAAAAC
>NW_010105472.1:0-10993 GCF_000699245.1 Pterocles gutturalis | reverse complement strand
GAGGGAAGGATTCAAATATTTAAAATATTTCATGTGTATCTGGAGTATAATTTTACGAAAGCCTTCCTAAAGCTTCCACAACTGATCTTTAGTCTCTTTGGACTGGATTTAGAACAAATGTGAAAGAACAGCCCATGTTATTCAGTCACAGACAAGGAAGTATTTCAAACTAAGTGGGTGATGTGTGTACTTAAAGGCTTCCATTGCTCTCTGGTGGCAAAGGTTCCCAGGCACCAAACCTTTCCTGAGTGGTCAAAAACAGCGTTTTTTCAACCTCCTCTAAATTCTCAACTATTTTCTTTCATCTTTCTCAGTCCACCCCTGCCTGTTCCTGTCTGGAGTTCATGTGAGTGCAGACAGTCCTGTGGTACCGCTGCCTAGAGCCCAGAGAAAGCTGTGCTGCGCAATAGCTGCTCTGTCTTATGTGCTGCAGCTAATTAGCATCAGGAGGAACAAAATCAGAAAGAAAAAACCTGACATCTTGAAAATGTTCTTTTTTCTTTTTTTTTTTGGATCAAAAAATTATTTCACTCTCCAGGGCTGGTGTTAGGAACACAGAATCAAAATCATGCAAATACACTTCAAATGTGGGGTGATATATTTTTATTCCCCATGCACAAAATTTCTCCCTCCCCCTCTTAGCTGGCAACATTGAGGCAGAGCTAAAAAAAAATCTTTTGAGCCTCACTTGGAACTTGCTGCTGCCTCTCTGTATCCCAGATTCTGGATGTTTGAGCTTCAATCCACGGGAGCATGCCAATACAAAGCCCCATACTGAGCTCAGTGGGATCATTTGTGACACTTTCCTTCTTGACATGATTTCTTGGTTTTGGCAAGTCTTTATGCCTCTCTGTTAAGAAGCACTACAATTCCTTGGTCTCTGGGCAGTTCATCTTTGTTTTACACTCCTCCCACTTGTTATCATAAGGCCAAATTTACAAAGCTGCTGAAGTTGGGAGAGAAGCACAAAAGGGGCAAGGACATGGCAAACATTTCTAGAAGAAGGCACCGCGTACCTGTGTGGAGGACTGACTGCACGTACACAAGATTCAAGCTTTCCACATGCTGTGTCTGTGACCAAGGATAACACGACCAAGGATTATATATTCAATAAATACTTTTGAACCAAGCAGAGGAGATAGGAGACACCTACTAAGATTCACCATAAAGAAAGTAAGGTTTTCGGGACAGAAACTGGTTTTTTTTCTTTTTTTTTCTGTTGGTACACTGCACATCTCAATGGGTTTCTCAAGGAAACTCACTGCACAATACAAATAATAAGCAGGTGAAGAACTTGGGCAATCCAAGGATCACTTAAGCAGTTAAATTGTAGCTCATTTTTTGTTCTGTTTTTTTACTTCTGCACCTGCAAGGAGGATTCAGCAACACCTAATATTTAAGATGTGCAAGTCTAACATGAATTTTATCTAAAGACAAGTTGAATGGAAAAGACTACATGTTTTCAACACTGCCAGAATTGTTAATACTGAGTAAAAGCACAAGTGTGATCAGCATGCTCCTCAGAAAACAGAAAGTAGTGTGAAGATCTGCTATTATTTTCCGTGGCTACTGGCTGAGAGGATTAATTCAAGGAAGGTATGGAGAACTACGCTTGTCCAACACTGTGGTCTTGGCATTTTTCTCCAGATGCTAATGGCCTGGTTTTTCTACTTGACACCACAGTGCAAAGCTTTCTAGGTTATCTGCATCATTTTTCAGTGCTGGATAAAGCTGTTGACAGTCTTAGAGCAAACACAAGTCATTAAATACGTGCAAGTTTGGAAATCCTGTTTTCTAACGCTTTACTGCAGCATCTTAACAACCACATCCAATGTGCCTAGTCAGTAACTTCTTGTTAAAATGTCACATAACTGATTAGGAATCCTGTTAACACAAGGAAATAAGCCATTTTTAGTGTCATTATTACTATTAATGCAGCTGTCACTTTTTTCCTTGCAAGCAGTTGCCACCATGGCTGCCGAAGGCAGCGCAGGGGACCAGCCATCCCAGACAATTTCCCAACACTGTAAGTCTCTGACTGTCCTTCATTCCCCTGCTCTGCCCTTCTCCAGCACCACAGCATCCTCTCTTTCCTGAGAATTAAACTACTCTAGTTCTTCCCTTCTTTAGGAGAAGACAGTTCCAAAAGCTGCTTTGATTTCTGCTGTCATTTTTTGAGGCTAGGATAGTTATCAGCCTAGACAGACAATTTAACCAGGCTGGAAATGTACCAGGTCATCCCTAGCAGACAAGACGGATACAAGATCTCCAAGGAAGAGCCAAAAAATGGAGTACACTAAGTCAAAGTCTCTTTCTTTATTTTAGAATGCTGTTCTTCTCTAACACATGTAGCAATTGAGCCTCTTTCATACTTTCCCCAGACAGACTGATCCATGCAAGTTTTTGGGTCCTTACAGCAGTAACTAAAAGCTGTTAACTAAAAACTAAAAAATTTTAAAAAACATTAAAAATTGTCTTGCCCTGAACAGTTTGCCCTGTAACTCAGACAGGATAAAAGCAAGATGCAACATACACATGGAGTAACTAGAGTAAAGGCTAGCAAACTTTTTAACTAGATTATATTTTAGTTCTTGTTTCTTGTTCAGTTATGTCATATATTGTAGCGGCAGACGCTTAATAAAAAAAAAAAAAATCAGAGACTGAGTTACAGGGAATATGGAACTAGGAAAGGGCAAGAGTGCAGGCATAACTGTGGAATGAAAAATGTGGCAGGACCCAGGGGAAGAGGAAGGGCCAGGAGGAAGGTAAGGCAGAGGACAAATAGATGAGGTTGCAGAAAGAGCAGTAAAATAAAAAGGGCCAAGAAAAGGGAAAAACACCTAATGTCCACTCTGGAGTACACGGTTATGTCCTTTGTGCCCTGTTGAATAAATTAATCATCTCTGGGCCTTTTTTTAAATGTCCTCTGTTCATTACTGATTGAATGTTACTGCAAGAAATGTAGTATTTCAGGATTTATCCCAGACAACTTTGGGAAAAATGGTCACCATAAATAGAAATACTTTAAAAGATTATTCAAACACCAGCATTAGGAATTGCATGTAACTGTTGGAGGCACTTTGGCATCTGCATAATTGTATCACCTTGGATTTTAATAGAAGTCCATTGCCTTGTAAAGATTTTAAGCATCTGTTATTTCTTCCCTAATGCACAGACTGCTGATGTCCTGAGAATATTTTCTTAGTATTATTCAATATAATTCCCCAAAGAATATCCCACACTTCATGAGAGGATTTGAGAGTATGATTTTAATACAGGAAACAAAATGTCTATTTTAGACACAATAAAAAATGGAGCAGCAATGGTTGAATAGTCTCCATAAACAACATGCAATAAACCTAAGTATCATAAAAGTTAGTCCTTAGGTTAGAGGATTGCTTTTTTTTTTTTTTTTAATTCAAAGGGACTTTACAAATAAAAGGGAATAAAAAGAAGACAGGGGATGTGCAGAATTTTAAAGGCCATATACCAGTAAGATGTGCTGATAGCATGGAGACAGCACAGCTGTGGGTAGAAAGCCGGGATGCTGCTCAAAAATCCACTGTGCAGTCTGGAGTGTTTGCATCCTACTGGTTCACGATCATGAACGTGCTTTGAAAAATATGTGGAATTCAACACCTGTGACTTTTTAGGTCTTCGTGTTTTTAAAGAAACACTTAGGCCTGTTCACCCTTTGGAAGCTATAAAATGCTTCTTAAAGTCCAACATACAGAAGAATCAATTAATAGTGAATACTGTAAAATGGAAGCAAGGGGAAGTGTTCATGAATTTCAGTCAAAATGCTGACTAGCAGGTTTAGCTAGAAGACAGGGTGGAAAATCCATATAGGTTGAAACAGTTCAACGTCTTTGCAATAAAATATTTCTGTTCAGAAATGCCAAAAGCTTTAAAATACGAGGTTTTGTTTCAAAAGAACATTTTCTGACTTTAAAAATAGCCTAAGGTAAAACAAGAAAAAGACTAAGCAAAAGACATAACTCTAAATGAAACAGGAAAAAGGGCATGTTTCACATTTTGATTGGCCAGAATTGTTTCTGCCTTTTCAGAAAGGAATTTTTGCCATTGTCCCCATTGTTCTAGTTTAGCTTTCAGTCCAAAATACCTATTTACTTTACAGTTTTCCTGTTATTTACCCACTGATTTTCAGGCTCTATATTTTCTATTTTCTCAGTGTAAAATTCAGTTTTCTCTGTATTTTTTCAATACTTAGAAGGCTGGAGCATATGACATAGAAGGAGAGCTGGTTTTGGTTAGCCTGGAGAAGAGAAGGCTAAGAGGATATTAATTACTGTCTTCAGCTAACTAAAGAGTTATAGAGAAAACAGAGTCAGACTCTTCTCAGAGTGCAAAAAGACAAGAGGCAATGTCAGCAAGCCACATCACAAGAAATTACAGTTGGATATAAAGATAAAATTTTTCACAACAAGAGTGTGGCCAAGCACTGAAACTTGAAACTAGAGAAACTGAAACATCACCATTTTTGGAGACTTTCAAAACCTGACTGGACAAGGCTCAGCCCCCTGATCAAAGTTAGCCCTGCTTTGTGCAAGGGATGGAAACAGATGGGTCACTCGAACCTAATTTACTCTGCAATTCTAAATGTGAATGTTTTGCATAATAGTGCTCTGGTTTAGATCAAAACCATATACAGAATGATTAAGTAACAACTACGTGATTACCGAAAAGCATTGGTCTGGCAGCTAATGCACAATACTTCATAGAAATATAGGTGGTCTTTCATGCCCTACTTTAGACTTTCAGGTTGAGCTTGGGTCACATCTAGGAGAAAATTTTCAAAAGCAAACACTTCTTTTCAGCACCTATGTTTGACATTTTAGATAGGTCTACTTACATAAATAAAAGAGGACAAAGAGTAAATTTGAATCATTTACTCTGAGCGTTCACAGTCCTTAGCCATTAGTTGGCAGCCTAGGTTTGTTTTGGCCCCTCCAGCTAACTTTACAACCAAAATTCAGGCAGTGTGCTCGGGATGGTTTATTGCAACCACCATCAACAAGGTTTGGCTTTGTCTGGCCTACAGAGTCTTCATGTGTTGAAATATCTTCATAGATCTTCATGGCACACAGCAAAGCATAAACCCCTCAATTTCATTCTATAAAATCCTCACTCTGGAAAGCTGCAACACAGTCCTCACATGGTTTCAGACAGTTTGACCTTAAAAAACCTACAAAAAATAACGGTTATCTCTTAGGGTCATAGGAACATCCCATTGTACCCAAATGAAACGCAGAGGCACAACCCATTCAGTATGGACACAGCCCGTCAGCTAGAGGAGAGTCTTAAGCAGCATGGGTGTGAGCCAGTGTGTGCCACCCCAGGGCCAGGAATGATCCCTGGGATTATTTTATTGAGCACTATCAACATACATTCAGTAGACAGCGTCAATCTTTCAGGCAGTCAGGTTTCAACTAGTTTTAAATGAGGCTGAGGTTTTTACTCTGTATAGGACCAATTTAAATCTGAAGTAGATTTTAAAATCAGGAAAACTTTTTTTCCTATTTGTTTTTTAAAAAAGTCTAATTGGTATGTAAATTCTCACATTAAGAATAACTAAGAATCCCAAATCAAGTACCAAACAGTTAGGAAATGCCATCTCTAGCATTGACGGTGCAGACTGAATTCACATATGTTCTATGTATTATTCATAGTTTCATGACTGACTGACTGGGTTTTTTTCCCCTCTCCTGGCACTATACCACTTTCCATCTACTGAAAGAGGGACTGATAAAAACTTGATGTCCTAGCTCAGGCAAGGCTTTGGGTTTTCTGGGTTTCCAAGAGTACAGCTGCCCAGAACAGGTCTTCTCTGTGGTAGACCTCACAGCCAAGGGTTCTCAGGCTTCACAGCAGCTTGCTACATGAGCTGTCAGGAGAATAGGACCAGATTAGGCTTCCCGTGAGAGCCCCGGGTGTGCTGCATGAAAAACTCTCTAAAAAAGAGACATTTCCCTCCATGAATGTAATTTCCTGGAATTGGAGTTTTCTGACAACATTTGGTATTTCAGAATATTCCCACCTACCTCTAGGTCAGAACGACAGAAACCAGCCCAAGCCTATAACAAAGTCATTGAATACATCTGCACTGATGTCCCTGCTGCTTCTGTCCCTAGCTAGCTCAGGTACTGAGAGTGCAGGAGACTCAGCAACATAGACTGCGGTGCAAAACCCTAAATGCATAAACAAGCCTGTACATTTTGATTGCATTGCTAATAAATGAACCACATGGTCTCAAGCTAACTGGGTGCCATCTGTATGAACAGCAACCACATTGTGATTCAAATGCTGTATTAGGAAAACTGCCTTGCCTATAAAGTAAAGCTGGGAAAACTCTCCAAAGATAAATGTCAGAAGACCTGTTAGAGGAGATATTTAATATACACTTGAAAAAATACAGAAAACAATTTTGTATAACCAGTGATATGAGCTACTAGGCCTATAATTTGGTGTTTGCTTTCTGTTAATTTGATGCACTTTTTTCCTAGCTGAGTAGCAAGTCTTTGCATATTTATTTTTCTCAGTGCTTAGGGCTCATAGAAATTTGAATGCGAACAGTCTGGCAAAGTGTTCTTCACCTCCCAAGACACTCATGAGCTGTATCAGTCATAATGACAATTTAGCTTTGATGACTAAACACTATTTATGTCAAAGGTTTAATGAGAACAGACTTATCCTTCGTACAGGGAATTAAGTTTATGATTTTTGTCAGAATGTTTCTATATTTGAATGATATGGTTATGCACAAGAATGTGAACTATAATGAAAGATAATATAAAATTAACAAAGACTTTGAAGAACACAGTACTCTTTAACAGTGAATTTTGGCTCAGGATTCTGTGTCAGCTCAAAAAGCTGATAGCGTCAACAGAAAAAATAAATAAAGTGAACTTCCAAGGTCAAAGTGGGACATGGATTACTCATCTTCTAACTGAACTGTCCTCTTCCTCATCCCTTAGGTGGGAAAGAAATCCTGCCTGAAGTACTGCATCAGAAAAACTGAAATTGCTCAAAGACTTGCTGGAATCATTCACTACTCTGAGAACAGGTCACTGAGAGTTAGCCCAGGTCCCCCAGCCATAGCCCAGATGAACAAGTTCTCAGGGGACAAATTTTTTTTGCAACCTACACCTTCCTTCAGCAGCCCCTTTCGAGCCTCTTTCCAAAGGGAGCTCTGTGTTTTGTCGGTCTCCCAACCCTAAACCTATGTGTTAGTGAAGACTTAGCCCCAGATACCCCAGACATCGTGTTGGATGAGATTTAAGAACAAAATATCCTAGACAGGACGCAGATAAAGATGTCCTCATGTCAGCTGAAGCTCAGCACAAGATCACAGCCACAGCTCAGGTAGAAAAGATCTCAGGAGAGAATCCTTTTGACACCCCACTCTTCCCTTTGGCAGCCCCTTTCCAGACCACTAAACTGGAGCTTCCACTCTTTGTGTCTCTTCTAACCCTTACCCCAAACCTAGGTGCCAGCTGAACCCTAGCCCAACATCCTCAGCCATAGCCCAGGTGAACATGTCCTCAGAGGACAATTCTTTCTGTTCCCTGCCCCTTCCTTTGGCAGTCCCCTTCCAATCCCGCTCCAAGTGGAGCTCTAGACTTTCTCTCTTCTCCCAACCCTAAACAAAACCAGATCCATAACCATAGGTGTGGGCTGAGACTTAGCCCAAGGCCCCTAACCATCAATCTGATTGAGAAATTTCTCAGAGGGTAATTCTCTTTGCAGCCCCTTTCCTGCCCAACTCCAAATTGAGATAGAGACTTTTGTCTGTTGCCTCTCCCTAACTGTAGCCCTAAGACCCAACATCAGCTGAGACTAGCCCAATTCCCCAAGCCATGGCCAAGATGATCAAGTTCTCAGAAGATAATTCCTTCAGTAACCCTTTCACAGGTTGACACTCCAAGTAGAGTTCTAGGCTCTGCCCTGTTAAAACTCTTAAGTTAGTCTGAATGCAAAGGAAGGGTTGAGCCTTAGCTCCAGACCTTGAGATGAAAATGACCTCAGAGAGAAATTATTTTTGCAGCCTACCCCTTACTCTGGCTGCTGCTTTGCTGCTGCAAACCAGCTCGTGTTCTAGGCTTTGTCTGTCTAACTGATCTTAATCTCAGCCTCCCCCAACATGCCCAGCCATGGCCCGGATGAAAACATCTCAGGGAATAATTCTTTTCATGTCCTACCCCTCTTTGGCCACCCTTTGTAGCCGCACTCCCAGCGCATCTCTAGGTATGATGACTCTACTGCTCCTAACCCAATCCTTAACTCCAACCCCAATTCTCAGCCTGGGCTGAGCCTTAGCCCAAGGCACCCAGTCATGACCCAGATGAGTTAATTTCCCAAGGAAAACTGTCTGCAGACTACTCATCCCTTTCCCAGCTATTTGTTAACATTGACAAGGATGGTGATTGTTGGATCAGGGATTTTTTATTGTTGTTCCCTCCTTCACAATAAGTATCTGCCTTAGCATTTTGAATGAGTTATGTACGGAGTTCACCTTAAAGCAATATGGAATCATCATCTATGTGAGACAGCATAATTGTGTATTCAAGATTTTTTCAACTTTCTGACACAAGAGAAATGTTGAATGTGTTCTGTTGGGGTTCTGCTTACTTCATCTAAATGCTGAGAGGCTTAATTTGCTTCTGCTGTATTCATCTGACTTCTAGTCTAAAGAATATGTAGAGCTGCAAGACGCATGGCTTCAATATTGTTTGAGATAATCATAAAACGCACACGGAACAGGTATTTTGAGACCTATGAAGCAATAGTTCCTTTTTCCTCATGTCATGCCAAATGGCAGGTGCTGAGTTTTAAATACAGTTGTGGAAAGGTATAATATAGGGTATGTCTGATAGCAGTTGTAGTAAAACAAGAAATGTCTGGAGGGATGAAACTACATTTAAAAAAATTAAAATTAAGTTTTGCCTTCATTCTCTTTGGTTCTGTCATCATTTTCTCTTTGTAACGTGTCATTCAACATTCTGCTGTGATTCTTGGAAGAATGACGTGAGAAAGATGTTTTATATTCAGCACTGCCAGAAAGAGACCTTGGGGTAGCTTGGGTCAAATCTATTAAGATATTTGAAGATTAAACTAAAATTAACATCTAAATTATTATTAAATAGGAAGTTTGCTGACGAGTACTGTCAGAGTAGTGTATGTTGCCACCATTTTTAATGAGTCACAAAACTTTCTTCAAAATAATTCAATTTGCTACAAATTGTATGCCTATTTATGGCTGTATCTGATTAATTCAGAATAAAAGGATATTTATTAGTTTCAGATTAACCGAATCAAACCAAAAGTGGCTATTTTCAAGTGAGGATCTGCTACCTTTTTTTTTTTCCCCCCCACATAAATCTGTTTCCAGCGACTGCTGGGCTATTCACCATGCTGCCACTCGGTGGTGCCAGGGCGCTGCATTTAAAAAGCTTCAGCGGGTCTTAAAGTCCATGACTTGTATTGTGGAATTCAGCCCCAGCAGGTTCTTGCAGTGTTTTCTTTAAAATGAACAACAGCTACTGTTCTGTGGTTTAAAAATACATCCGTAGCTGAACGATGCTTTCAAATTTGTTAGGCATATTTTTCAGATAATGTATTTTGAACTAAAAGTGTGAGATCTATTGTGGAATTCAGCCCCAGCAGGTTCTTGCAGTGTTTTCTTTAAAATGAACAACAGCTACTGTTCTGTGGTTTAAAAATACATCCGTAGCTGAACGATGCTTTCAAATTTGTTAGGCATATTTTTTCAGATAACGTATTTTGAACTAAAACTGTGAGATCACTGTTCCTTCACCTCCATCTATGTAGGACAACATCTTAAACAAAGAAACTACTTATGGAATAATTTATTTGACACACTAGAGTGGCTGAGTTGTGCAACAACCAGTACAATGACAGTTAATATTTTTGAATAAATGTGCACAGTCTATGCTAAAGCATAAAAATTTTACAAAAAAACCCCAAAGTATTATGACTTTGGATAAAAAAAAATAAGTTTGGACTTTTGGATAAAAAAAACTTCTACAAGTATATAGATGTCTCCCAGTAAAATGCTGGGCCCACGATTGTTGCTACTGCTACTTCCAGCAATATCCTTCGTTTCACCTGAAGGAAATTATAAAAGCAGGAATTGACTGCCTAGTGATGTCATAAAAACTACTAATTCAAAGCAATGTAGAAGTACTTTACTAAAAAACTTTGAGAACAGTACATATAAATACTTGTACGTGTACATTGACTTTACAAAATAAAGCAAAGTTATGAGTATGAAACCTGCGTAAGCTATCACTGCGCTTTATTTTACTACATTCTAAATTTCAGGTAACCCATGCAGATTTCAACACACTAAACCCAAATATTTTTTCTAGCAGGCTATGAGAGAGGAACATTTTTTTTTTTTTTAATAAGTAGAATTGTAAATGGAAATAAGGGGGACACAACATTATCTTCCAGCAAGGCACGACTGCGGAAGATTATAGTATAGAGCCACTCAACAGAGGTTCTGACAGCTCAACCTCTGCAGGAAGTCTGGATGCTGTGAGACCTGATTTATGCAAAATCAAGACATGAATTTGGGGTCAAAATTTTTAAGGCTCATTTTTAAAGTACATGGAGAAATGGAGTTTTTGGAGTTCTTAATGACAGAACAACTCCCACGGCCACACACACAGCTGTGTTTTTCATAAAGCTATTTATCAAGCCAGTTTGTGGGAGTTAAGATCTTAGAAATTGTGGCTCTTAGAAAATATCTACGTTGTTATATTACCTCGTCTAGGCAGGACAGCCTGTGAGGGGCCCTGGTGCCGGCCTCGGAGGCCTGACAGGAAGGAGCATCTACCTGCAAGTCCCAGAGAGCCCTGACACAGCCCCGGGGCTGCTGCTGGAGTCACCCGGGTGCTCACGGGTGTCACAGCACGGGCACGCTGCCCTGGGGGGTGCCCACCGGGGAACG
>NW_010105471.1:0-89523 GCF_000699245.1 Pterocles gutturalis | reverse complement strand
AAGGCCGGAGAGATCACATGGAGGACAGGTTCGAAGTAATCACTGACCTGGTGAACAAGACTCACCCCTCCATCTTCGGGATATTTGATGGGCACGGAGGAGAGGCAAGTGCTCAGCTGGAGGGGTGGTGGTGGGGGGGAGGATAGTTACAGGGCAAGGAATGGACGTGTTCTTGCCTAACAGGTTTGTGTGGTGATCTTGAGACATTGTTTTGGGGGGTTTCCTTGCTTCTTGGAGGTGGGGGAGGGAGCCTCTAAGTAGGGATTGCAAAACTGCATTCCCTTTATCTCTCATTACCCCTTCCATGATCGGCATGGCATAAATGTGTTTATACCCCCTCTGCCCTTTACAGTAGTAAAGGTTTAATTGAAGTAAAAGCCGTTGGAGGTGGCTCTTACGTGCATGGAATAATGATGATTAGCACAAACTCCCTGGAGTCATCTTTTGTTACAGCGAAGTGTGGTGTGATCTGATTTTGGCACAGCGCTGGTCTCCCCCTCCTGTCAGGAGCTGTGTTCATCAGCAGTGGTTAGAGAGGAGTCCCTTTGAAGGCAGGCATGTGTGCAGCCTTAAAGCAGCTGTGTGTAAAATGTGTCCTTGCAATAATTCACTCTCCTGCGGAGACCAGCGAGTCACTGAGAATGAGTATCATGTTTGTGAATTGCGTGTAGTTTTTAAGTCATTACAAATGCTGTCGTACTTGTCCCCTACATAGTGGAAAGCCAGGAAGACTGTAATTTTGAAAATTTCTGGTGTTTAACCTCCTAAGTTTTTTAGACAGAGTCATTTCCTTTAGGTTGTGTTATGTAATTAGCATTGCAGCTTGATGGGATACTTCATTTATTACGGATGACAAATGTTGAAACTATAGTTTCCTCTTCATTTAGGATTGTGGTGCTGCCATGTAGCTTTTTGTATAGCACAAAGCACATGTTTCGTAACTGTGGAAAAGGACAAAGAATTTGCCCTTGTCTGACAAATTAGCTCTGGGAAGCATTATGCTGGGTATGAGATTACCTTCTGGGTTTTGTTGTGATGATGGAAGCTGGAGAGAAATGTTGGAAGTTTTTCACCTAAGCGCTCCTGCCAAGGAGGGGTAAGGCAGCAAGAGAGCTTGGGTGTTCCTCCAGCTGCTTTCACAAATCAAGTAGTCAAAGTCCTTCCTAGAAAAGCCTTGGCAGTGACCAGACACTAATGGAGCACAAGGATGGCAGCTGCTGCCCCTCTAAACCCGTAACTGCTGCCTGAAAAATCCAGGCCTTGGGCATGTAATCAGAAAGCTGCTCTTCCGTTGCATGCACAGTTGTAAAGGGAGGCTGTCGTGTGTCCTACTGTCGTCTTACAGTGCCTAGTGTTTTGCGTCCTTTAAAATAATGCAAACTCGTTGGATATTGAAAATTGTTGGCCTCATAAAAAATTCTGGTCACGATTGAACCCTTTTTCAGTTTCAGTTGGGGCGCAGTTGTGCCAACTCTTACTGGCGTACTTGTGCCAGTTCACTATTCCTTGGCCGTCAAGGAGTATAGGTTGAAATGTATATGTATTGCAAACTGGTACACGTCTTCTCCGGAAGGTATATTAGCTCTGATCAGTGTGTTTGGTAGATCTGGCTCTTTTGTTTTCTAAGGCTTTCGAAAGAAGGTGCTTGTGCTCTGTCTTCTGACTTCATCCCCTTTCTTTAAACTGACAGTTTTCCTTGTCTGAACTGATCGGCCACAACAAGTTTGCAGGAATATCTGTGTCATGTTTTTGAACAGTATTCTGGGATTGCTACAGATAGAAGTATGATATACACACTTAGACTTTGGCAGTGCAAAGGGAGGATCTTATTTCTTTCTTTAACTTTGTATCATATATGTATCTTGCCCTACACTTGATTGCAAACTCAGTATATTAAATAATCCAAAACAGAGAATAGCTAAATGACAAGAATGTGCCCTATATATATTGTTTGTTTGTTTTGTTGTGGATCTTGGAATTACACATCCATAAATTTGTGATAATATAGGATCTGTGGAAAGCTCATTTGTCTTTTGTATTCTGATTCCTCAGAACTTACTGTAATTGATTCAGTGACAAAGTATGAGGCTGTTATATGAGACCTGTCATTTTGAAAGGTTTAGCAGATCTCTCTCCAAACCTTACTGAAGGTAGTATTTTTAAAATGTGTATATAAAGTGTCTCTTATTTATCTTTCTAATAAGAAAGGTGTTCTTAGTGGCCTTTACTCCTACAAAAACAGGTACCTAATGATTGAGGACATAACTAGTTTCTAGTTTTAGATTTTATGTAAAACTGATCAGAAGAGCATGAACTGTGTGCTGTGCATACAGCAAAAAATGAATTATGAAAAATAGCTTTTAATCTAAGCAGGTTTTGTGGTTTTGAGTAGAAAAGAGGGGAAGGAAAAGAAATAGCAAAATTTAATGCTCTTATTTAATTTGTAGTACACAATACTAAATCTCAGGTCTCTATCTGAATTGGTTTTATGGATTTCTTATTTTATTTTTATTTTTTAAAAAACATATGTGACACTGGGGAACACTTTACCTACAAACGTAGCAAAGCCTTTGTAAAAATTAAATTTTCCATATGGGCTCCCATTAAATTTCTCCCATTGCATTTAAAGAACAAAGAACTGCTAATCTCTGGAGTTAAGTGTGAAACAAACTGCTCTATAAGGGGAAAAATTGTTTTTCCTAACAGACAATACCACAAAAGAGATGCTAGATTAATTCTTTCCAGCTCTGTACAAGGGAGTGTGTCTCCATTAATTACTTCCTGCCATATCATGTTGAAGTGGAAGGATAGAGATGCATAATTCAAGTGAAATTAATTACTATGTAGGGCTAATTTATGAAGATTTCAGAGTTTTGCTTAAATATTGCCAGCGTTTTGTATAAATTCTAATTTTCTGTTATGCCATTTCCTTCTCCATCTTACAAATTCAGCCTCGAGGTTGGCAGCCATTTACTTAAATTTTGTGGCTGGCTTGATGAGAAAGCAATAACCAAAAATAATTATTAATGCTCTATGTTACAGCTAAGAAGCTAGTGTGCTGCTGCAATTACTTATTAAAGGCAGGAATATTTCTGAGATAATGCTCAATACATAATGTGTAGTGCAGTCTTTTATAAAAAGTTAGTTTGTTTCTTGAAGATTGAATAATAATAATGCAGAACAGGTAGAGGGCAAAGAAGTAAACTTAGAAAGAATGAAAAAAAGTTTCTACCTGTTGTCTCACTGAGTGACTTTGGCCAAAGGAGTCTTCAAGGTGATCCAATTTAGAATCAAAAAAGAAGAGAAGAAAGTATTAGTCTGTTCTCTCATCAATTTAAAGATGGCTTGAGTGCTTTTGCTCACCACCACCTCCCCCCCTCCCTTGCCCCTTTTATTGAGAAGTTTTGATGCTGTCTAGACTGGAAGATTGAGAAGTGGCAAACTACATAAATGATAAAATAGCAAACCGTGAGCTTGCAAGCTGAGCAAAGGAAAGGATGGATGCTTAATTAGAGTGATTTAACTATTTTAACTAGCATGTACTAAAGGGTTCTTTTCACAAATACTTAAGGTTTAAGCACCCAGTTGAATGAGATCTCAGTATTAGACAAGAACAAAATAGCTCAGCTACCATCTGCAGTTTTATGGTTATGGCTATGTTGCATGTCATTGTTTCTTCCTAACCCTATAAGGTGAAGACTTTAAAAATAATTATAGTAATAGATAGTATCTTATATGCTGCCTGTGCTTGTTTGCAGTCGTAAACTGATGTGAATAATGACAGTGAGAAAATAAAGCTCAGTAACTGTCTCATAAAAATGTCTTGCTCTTTATTTTTCTTAGTCTCCTTAAATAGGAGCATGGCAAGCCTTGTCCTTTATGATCTGTAGGTGTGGGTAAGAGCATTTTGCATTATATAGTTGTTTTTTAGAGTTGCTGATAGAGTGTTGCAGTATGTGAAATACACTTTTAAAATTTTTTTTGGGAAAGATTGGGGAGCTTAAATGTGAAAGGAGGGAGTTTGCTGTGTAAATGGCTAATGTTTGTAACCACATACAGCATCACTTAATGCTTTGTGTGCCGTGGGATCTTGAAATCAGTAGCACGAGTTGTTGGCAGAAGTGTCTGGTTACCGATTAACTTACAAAGACAAAAAAAAAAGGGAAAGGTCAGAAGATAACGGTGAGAGTCCTAACTAGCATTGTCTGAGACTATGGAAACGTGAATGTTGAGGTAAGGCCTGGAGAAGACGGCACTGTGCCAGCTTTGTTTCAATGAGCCTACTTGTGCATTTAAAATACAGGTAGTTTGAAAGCATGATTAATTCCTCTCTGATTCAGTGGGGTGAGCTTGCTGTCATCTTCAGGCCCGCTGCAACAAACAAATTGCCACGAGATGAGGTTGGGAACGTCTGAAATGCTGCATAACATGGTAATAGCTCATGTGCATATTCTCCTCTTTTAATAGATATGAGATGACTTAGTCCTCAGTGAAGGTGAATGGGTAAACTACTGTAAATTTACCAAACACGTGAGGATATTGGCAGAGTAGCTCTAAATCATACTCTCTGTTCATACCAGTTAACATGATTTTTAACCCCTGAACGATCTGATGACCTGGAGTCACCTGGGTGTAGGCTATGTTGTGATGATGAGCATCTTTTCAGGCATTGATAGGGGGAAATTTATTCCATTTAATTTGAGATGATAGTTGACAGTTGGAAGAAAATGTTTGTCTTCTACCAAATATGAACTAGTGAGCTAATATTTTTATTTTAGTAATCTTTGTTTTTTTTCTTTTTTCTTAATTTCTGATCCTAATAGCAGAAGGTGTTTATGCTGTGTTGAAAGAAGAGAAAGCTAACAATTTTGGATTTTTTATAAATTTGTCTGGATCTGCTAATTCTAATTCAAAACTTCTTCCTCTGGTACTGAACTACTTCAGCAAGCTTAGTGATGAAAATTCAACCATCATACTTTTGAGTAAAGGCCATTAAGGATTAATGGCTTGAGATTTTATAAGATATAAGAAGAAATCAAGCAACAGCTTTGAGTTTTTATGAATGTTACAGCCTGGTTTTAAGTTGAAGTCACTGAGGCTTTGCAGTTTTCGAAAAGAAACTGCTGGGATGGTTTTCCTTTTATAGTAATTTCCTTCAGTTTCTAATCTAGAATCCTCTGCAAAGTGCCTAAATGTTTGAATAAATATTTACATAGGTGAGGTCATGTTGATATGCAAGTCTCAAATCTGCTTATAAATTCCAGGAGTGTCCTAAAATATAAGCCAAAAAGATACATAGGAACATTTCTGTCATTCTGTTTAGCTTATCCAAGTTTTGATTCTTGGATGTCACGTTACAGGGTTATGATTTTCACCCTACAAAACCACGCTTATTTGACTTTAGGTTCACACTATATGCTCATTTGCTGTACAAAACATGACTGCAAATTGATTTAAATGGTGTAAAAATATGTAATTGGAAGTAGGAACTCTTATCACTGCCATTCACAGTGATATCATTTGGTATAGAATTGAGTCTTTTTAAATTTTTATAGAAATCAAAAAGTCAATTAATTTTAAATGTAGTCTGCCAGTTTAGCTTGAATTGGTGCTTCCGTGTTTGGGCATGCAGGCAGACAGTGTCAGCCAACTGATTGCCACTGGTTTAATTAAATCAATTTTGATTCTTAGATTCTTTCAGATGATGAAAGTCATTTAAGTTTCTCTGTGAACTTGAGTCACTCAGACTGCTCCGTAGGAAGTGTTTGTGTGCAGGCTCTTGCTCCATGGTCGATGCTGTGCAGCTTATCTGTCACCGTAAATGAGGAGGATATTTCACAGCTACTGAACAGGAATGTTCAGACCGCAGTTGTTAGAGTGCCTGACGCCTTTTTAACTCCTGGGGCCGCGATCTTAGATACGTAAGCAATCTCTAAAGATGGGTCAAGGCTCAGAAATGAGCAACATCTTAAATTGCTTAAAAATGTGCTGATCTGTGCTACTGATACCGCTTACCACACAACATAGGTGATGGTGGAGACTTGTTAGCTAGTCCTGCTTAACCTGGTGTCCAGCCTGGATGTATAATAAATTTAAATACAGTTTTGGGGTAGTACGGTTTTGATCAATTCCATTCTGCAGGTCAGGAACTTGGCCATTTTTGTGTTTAAAATTTGGATTCTTCTGTCTTGTGGAGCTAGTTAAAACAGCAAATTGCTCTAGCTCTGTCTTGAGTGTCATGTTTTCAGTAGCTCTTTTGGACCAGAGTAGTATTTTTCTTTCTACCCTATTGTTAGAGACCCAAATATTTATGGTGTAAATTGTTCCTAAAAACTGAATTTTGGCTTCTGGCAGTTTCACTTTTTAAAGAATCTCCTGGCATGTGGATGCTTTGTTTTGCTGCTGTGTAGCTGCTTGTGGCTGCAGTTCTCTACAGTGCTCTTGGCCCTGTAAGAAGGCCCTGTACTAGTTGCTGGGTTCCCATGTACTGGATCTGGCACCTCTAAATTTTCCCTTGCTCTCAGGACCCTCCAGCCCTGTCCTCCTTCACCTGGCCTGTCTAGTGTGCTTCCTCAGCATGTAACTAGCAATACTTCAGTACCTTGACAGAAGTGAGACTATGGGCTGCATATGTGCTGCACCTTTCCCCCATCCCCAGGAGCCTTTGAACATGCAGATCTCTTTGGAAATCGTCATGTGCAAGATCGGTCAAGTTTTGTGACCCAGAAAGGCAATACAAAGGTAATTGGCACTAGTGTTTCTTGGGTCTCAAGGTTCAGGACTTGCTCTTTGCTTTAAGCACAGCATAGATACTGATAGATCTAGAAGAAGGAACGAAATGCTTATATACTCCTTCTGTAGTGCACTTTGGTTTGAATGTATGCCCTTGAAAAAAGGGCTTCCAAAACTAATTAAAGGGTATCAGCTGCTATAATTACAGACAGAAAGTCGTATGTCTCTATCTCCACTTCTTCACCATAATATTTGTTAAAAACTTCAAGTCTAAGTGAACTCACCCATGCTTTGGGCCCTGCTGCCACCCTCCCAACTCTGTGGCCCCACAAAGCAAACCTCCTCACCCACACGCCCATATCTCCTGCTGTCCAGGAAATTTTGTGCACATGCTTTTGTACCTCAGCATCCCATGAACCCCAGACCTTCATCTGTTCAGGGGTGGTCTACCTCAGCATGCTGTGCTCAGTTTGCCCGTGCCAGATCTTGGGTCTTTGCACCAGCTAGGTCCTCGCATGTGCTGGGACCCAAACAGAGCCCAGAGGAGCGGTACAGTGGTGCATGTCAGCAGTAGCAGCCTTTGCTGGGGTGCTCAGCCTGCATCTTGGGCAGGATGCCAAAGAGAAGCAGTAACATGAGCTGTTGCTGCTCATACCATGTTGTACATCCATGCTGATTAAAATGATCTGCATGTTCCTAGCAGTATGCGTGCGTGCCCCAATTTGAAAACCTCTGTAACAAGTTCAGGAATGTATGCCCTGTGCCACCGCCTTCCAGATTTGGGAGTGGGTATGAGTGAGCCTCTTCCTTTAAAATGGCTTTTATAACTGATAGTTCACTTTGGTTGCTGACTTCTTAGTCAGGTTCATTTATCATGAACATTGACCGTGAGTGACTCTGTTACTAGATACCAGTCTGGCTGGGCAGACCAGTTTCTGTGGCTCACAGCCAGCCCAAGAGATCTTCCATGTAAAAGAAGATCATGAAGATTTAATGATCCTTTGTCTTTATTAGCCCTGTGGAGTTTCAGTTCACCCTGAAGGTAATAACACAACAGAGATGACAGATAAGGCAAGTCCAAAAGGAAGTTTTCATCCTGACAAAGATGTACGTACAAACAGCTCATGATCTCCAGGCCATTGTAAGTTGTATGTGGAATCAGTAGTTGCAAGAAGTTGGAGAATTTCCTTCTTTTGGGCTGTTTGTGTGCTTTTACTCCTGTTGATTAGCTAGTGTTAAACACTTCAGCTAGTGTTTTTATTTAAGCAGTTTAAAACTTACTGCCAAATGTAGAGATTATTTGAAAGCAGTATAGCTTTAAAAAAAGTAAATTTCATTGCAGTTTACAAGAAAAAAGTTTGCAGATGCCATAATACTAATAAATCGAGTCAGGATAAATAGGGGAGACTGGTGTGAGTGTGTAAATTGTAGTTTAAATAACTGCCCATTTATGCCATAAGGCCTGATATTTAGATGGCAAAGCTGTTCCTGAAGTGGTATAAGTGAACTATCTTGATCACATCCAAGAAATAAAAAGAACACAAAGTACTTGTTAAGACTAGGCTTTCATGACTAGAGTAATTTGCAGGTCATAAAATAATATGAATAGAAAAATTTACCTTTCTACTCTTGTAGAAAAGTCATTCCAGAAAAGCAGCTGTTGGGTGGTTATGTATGGCACTGAGCTGGGACACAGGCTTAGGGTCCAAGCTGTCAAGTGATAGAGGAAAGCAGATGAGCAGAGAGGAAGAAGCATCGTGCTTTTGGTTGGGTGCCGTAACAAACTTTGGAGAGCTGCGTGGCAGCATGGGGTACCAATCCTACTGCTGCTGGTACAAATTGATTATGATGCTGAAACATTGCTGGCTCTCATCATCTCCGACCTTGTCTGATTCACAGCTGTGTGAGCAGCTGACATCTCCAGCCAGACAATCAAAGTACGTGTTTTAACTGCTAAACCACAATACAATTATCCGTAGCACGTCATGTCAGCAAACCTCAAAGCTCCCTGGAGAAATGAACATTTATTTGCATTTACTTTCAGCGCTAAAATGTTATCTGTTGCAAATTTTCTCATTGTCATAAATGGTGGAAAAGCCTAGTTTTTTTTCAAAATCCCCTTCAGGGGTAAACATTTGATTTTATTAAGTTCCGTTATAATAGCTGAAACTGTCATACAATGCTGCTTTCAATCAATATACTTTTTAACGTATTAAATCTCTTTACTTTTTCATTCTCTATCAGATAGAAAACTGCTGGAGGGCATGAAACATTTCTTCTGATAAGTGAAAGTGCATGGCCCATAATGTAGTTCTCTGGTATGCCGCGGCTCACTTGCACTTTTTTACACTTGCCTTTTAAATGGGAATGTGATTTATTTGCAAGTAGTCTACCCATGGACTGCACCTCAGAATTGCCTAAACTTTCCCTGAAGTGCATGTTTTCTCCAAACACATGCTGAAGATGAGATATTGAAATATCTGACTGTAAAATGTTTATCTGAGGCTGTGTGCTTCGAAAATGGAAACTTAAGTGTGGGAGTAGGAGGAAGGGGAGGACGAAACATGCTTGTCATCTTAGTTTTCTTAATGTTCATAGCCCTGAGCTTTCATCTCTTTTCCTGCATCTGAGTGTGAATGTTTTTTCTAATTTTTCTAGTTGTTTCGGGTTTTTTTTATTACCTAGGTCTTTTTAAAGATGTATAGGACACTGTGTAGGATGGCGAAGGTGCTTTTAATGTTGTTTTTTTGTCTGACATATAGCTGATATGGTTACATTGGTTTTACTTCTGCTGAGAAGCAGGGAAGTTGGACAAGATGAACCCACTAAACAAAACTGGTACTCATTAGATATTTACTCCTGATCATCCTAAGTTTGTCCTTTTATTGATATGGAAGAAAAGGGAGATCATGCAGGGAGAAGTAGGAACTTAACTACAAAGGCGGTAAAAACAGTCTCTAGTTCACAAGCAGCGATGCTAGAAAGGAGACTGAATCTTATTTCCTTGAAGTGGTATCAACTGGGAGACGCCAAACAGACTGAGATCAGTAGGATTACAATACAAGTAGATGGTTGTATTATAACTCATATTCTCCTATAATTGATATTAAACAAGATTTTGTTGTGAGAGACCTGTGATAATGATCACCTGGTACTGGGATCATGATGCTCAGCACACCTGATCACAGCTGCTGACATGAGGACTAAGCCCCCTTGGGTCTGTCTGTGGGCTGGATGCTGCTGGGATTTAGACAGGAGAAAGGTGAAGGCAAGTGGCCTCGTGCTGTGTACTCGCTGGTCAGATGTTGGAGATGCCTTTAACTCTAAACCTTGACAAGGAAAGTAATTTTTTTTCTAGTAACTACTTGAAAAAAAGCTGTTGCTACCCTTTCTGTCCATGCAATTGAAAATATACTGTGTTCTTATGGGAGTAACATGGCACAGGAACTCCAACACAGGAAGAGGGTGAGCGAGATGAAAAGTGGAGCTTGGGACTTGAAGACAAGAATATGACTAGAGGAGAAAAGAGAGAGTAACATGTGTTTTTTGCATCATAGCTTGCCTTAATTTTAGATTGCTGTAAGACTGATGTATTTAATAACACACTGTCCTAGCAAGACCACCAGGCAGCTGTAGGAAAACTGCTACCAGTTTCAATGTACTGTTACTTATATACTGCCTGAGATCCAAAACCCGAGAGACGTATGTGTAAGGGTTATTTCTGTGGTTTAGGATGAATACTGTTTTCTCTCTCGCTGCATGTTTGAGAGAAACAGAGAGGGTGAGTGTGCATTTTGGCAGCGTTTCTTTACGGCTCTTGAAAGAGCACTAACAGTTTTGTAACTCTGGGTGCTCTGAAAGCTAAACTTTGCCCTCTTTGTTTCTACTGATGGTCACTGGTCTGCTGGCACGTATTGAGAGTCCTTATTGCCCACGACTTAGAGAAGAAAATGTAGGACCAGCTGCCTGTTTCATAGTGCCAATTGGCATTGATATAGCAGAGAAGAGCTCCAAGCAGCCCCTCTTCTTGCTTATGTTTCATGCATAAATAGTAACAGTAGATGCTATATTAATTTACAAAGAGATTGCTATGACAGACTTTTAAATTTTTGTAGAATGTTTTATGCTTTCATATAAAATACATCACAGGAGTTTGACTTTTTTTAAAAGGGACTTGCCTTACAACTACTATTACACTAGTGGTTTTGGAAGGAAAAGTAGAGTGATTGAATTCTCTGTGGATGAATGTTGCATAAAAGATTTGTAGTCTTTGGCAATTAGAAAATTGTTGCTGAGGTTAATGGTGATATTATTTTTAACTTTGAGGGCAGGAGCAATCTCCTGCCTCCCGGATGGAATTATTTCAATCAGTGCTTTAAATAAGCACTTTCTGTGATGGTTTAAATTGGCAAACATTTAAGTCATCAACCTGAATTCTTTTTTTGCTGTAGTATTTATTTTAGCATTTATGTATCTTGATATACCATTTCACATTATTTTTATCTTATATTGTTTCTGAAAAGGAGAATGGTATTTGCTATCAATTTTTTCTTTGGTGAGGTTTTTTGGTTTTGTTTTTTTTTCCCCAGTTTTTGTGTGGATATTGTAACTGTAAATAAATGCAGAACAAAAAAAAACTAAATAAGAGGCCAAATAACATAGCTACATTTCTTAGAAGTTATTGAATGATTTGCGTCTAGAACTAATTGTGTGCAACATTTCAAGCTCCTGGAAGGTGAATTGATTTGAGACACACCGATCACAGATTGATGGAGGCCGTCTTTATCAAGCATCTCTTTCTGAGACCTTGACTCCGTGGCCAGGTTTTCCGTGATAAGGTCAAGTACTGTCTCCTCAGACTCCAGTTATAATAGGAATTAGAGCAGGACAGATAAGCATCGGAGGTAAATTCTACCTGATCAAGCTAACCTACCACCTCTTCAAAGAGAATGATGATAAGATAGTCAATAATTTCAAAATCCCCACATTTTTTCCTGCTCAAGAGAATCTGCTATCCTGTATCCTTTGCTAGTGTATTGGTGCCCTCACCTAAATCAGCTTGAAGGCTGTGTGTTTTTTTTTTAAAAAAGCAACTTTTATCTAACTTATCTGCCTCCTTGTAAAGAACACCACTAGTCTGCCTGGTAGTGACATATAGCAGCTCAAGACAGTAGCTGCTGTTCGTGCTGCAGGTCTGCATGGGATGACTAGAAAAATACTCTGAGTAAATTAGAGTATCTATTGGGATATGTTGGGTTTTGCACACCACACTTTAAGTTGCATGATTTGGAGTTTGTATATTCTAAAGTGTTCGTGTAAACTTTCAAGACTGGCAATTGAGATAGTTGCTTCTAATAAACTATAAACAATGTGGTGATGCCATGGCAGAAGAGCCAAAAGAAAGTGTATGCAGCTGCATATTGGAATTAGTTGTTTCAAGTGTAGGTTTTAAAAGCTTTTTTGGCATGTGAGTTGTGTGTCTCTTATTAAGGAAAAGCCTGACTCTGAAGGAAGATTAAAATTGTGTTGATGAATGATGTGAAAGGCCATAACCTCAAACCTGTTATAGTGAAGAGAGAGATTTTTACTGGAATGTTTTGTTACTGAGTTTCCCAGCACTCCCAATTGATAGGAGAGCTAAATACAATTTTGGTGACAAACACTGAGGTTTTTTTTTATGTACACATTGAAAACTTAGCATTTTGTCTGTCACAGTGGCTTTAAGTCGACCTTGCTGTGCTTCTGATTCAGAGTATTCCAAAAGTGTGTCAGGAAAACATATTATACCTCTGTGAACAGGTGTTTTCAGATCATTTTACAGGCTTAAATTTCTGCTTATGTCCCTTGGCTGATCTGATACAAGTTGGTAACACAACTGAAAATAGAACTTTATAGTCCCTCTCTCCTTCTCCAGGTGCAGCTGCTCCTTTTTTCTCTCAGTCAGACACTGACATCATTAACTGTGTTCCTTCCATTATTTAATGTGACGCCATTGCCTGCCTGCTGGGTTTTGCAGTCTTCAGTTTTGTTTCTTCGTGTGGTTACTAAGAAAGCAATGGCACCTCAGACCCAGCAGGATCAATGCTTATTTCACATTGGTACCATGGATCTTAGTCTTTCATGACAAATAATGGTAGTGATGTGTCCCTGTCACTGTGAGAAACCCTGATTTGAACCTGGGACAAGCACTGTGGTAGTCATATTTTTAATTAATTCTTTCAGCATTTTGTTATGAAACATAATTTTTGGTTTAAAAAGTGATCTAAATAGCAAGGCATGAGTGCGAGAAGGTGGACAGCAGTCAGACACAGCTGGTCACTGACCAGCTCTGTTGGACCTCTCAAGGGTGAGGAGCACAGCTGGTTTCTTGTTAAGTGAACTCCCACACCCGGTGGCTGATTTGATAGCTGAAACTGGCTGCAGATGTCATTAACTCATCATGTGTGTCACCTGTGAGTCTGGCAGGCACTTCATCGGTCATTTCTGGAGCTGGAGGGAGGTCTGCCTGGCAGTTTCAGGAGACCCAAGCATGTAACCAATTAGCTGAATTAACCCCCAGAGCTTCCAGCCCTTCTCTGTGGTACTGTGCAGGGGGGAGAAGCTGAACATAATCTCTGTGCTCACCTGCTTCTCTGGAAGGGGGACTTGGTGTTCCCTTTCTTTGCCAACAAGAGTCTTTCAGTGTAGGGAGCTAATAGTGAGACTTGAAAATTTGGCATGATTTGTCCTCTCTTGAGCAACATAAAGGAGAGTCACTGCAAGCAATCTGTTGCTTGCAATTTAACTGCTGCAGGTGTTGCAGTGTGGGTTCCTGAGGCAGTTCTCTTTCGTCTCTCTAATTTTCTGGTGTTGAGAGTTAAATGCATGCCCTGGAAGACTAAAATCTTCTGGAAGCTTTTTATCCAGGAGACCAACTTCTAAGAGGCTGGGGATGTGAACACAGCAGCAATGTGGAGGCTGGAAGTGAGTATGGGTAATGTTTTCTGATTTTAATAAGGAAAGAAAAGTTAAATTAGGGAACATAGGGGGTTTTTAATTCTTTTTGTGAAAATGCCCCAGAAGATCTAGTTAAGTCATTTTGGTTCAAAGTTATGTTAATAAAACATTTAAGACTGCCTGATCTTCCTTGAATTACAGTGCTTTATCACAAGAAAATTGCCCTTAGCAGTGAGGGGAGTTTCAAGGTGAAGAGGGATGAGTAGGGAACAATAAAAGGAAATGAAATAAATTAAAATGGGAATGGGGTGTCTGTGTTTTGCCATGCCTCTGTATGGCCACATGAGGAAAGGAAATCAAATGAACCAAATGGAGGAAGTGCGTGTATACCTCAGCTGAACAGGAATCTTACTGTTGCCTAAAGCTCATAGCTTAAACAACTCCACACCACTGAAAAGAACATACAGACATTATTTTTGTGCAACAAGAATTAGTGAGGTACTTAAAAAAGAAGAGAGAGAGATTGAGTGCTCAAAAGGAGCAAAATATGTAAATATTTTGTAAGGAGAAATAATTAGTGGTGGGAGTGAGCTCATGCTCGGGCCCTGAGCTGCTAGAGAATCCCCAATGAACAGCTTCAAAATGCATCACCTGTGCCTTCTCTACTTCACTCATTAAGCCGTAATACCCAAGAACTTATTCAAATGTCATAGTTCAAGAGCCTGTCATGAAACTGTCTTTACAGGAAGAAAATGAGTCAAAACACTCCAGGAAAGCTTTTTTTACTCATATATCTCTGCACATGCCTGTGTCGTGGGGAGCATAGTTCCCATCAAGGTACTTTAGGAATTTGAGCGAGCACCTCTTTGCATCTGGATTTTGAAAGCTCTGGCCCCGAATTCGTGTGGGTATACACAAGTGCACAGATGTCAGGAGGGAACTCTAACAGTGGTGTAGCACTGGCAGCACTCTGTAAGTGTTCTAACTCCCTGGCTATGGTGCTCTAGGTTGATAAATTTGAGAAGGATCCAGGCTGCTTTAGGAGTTACCAGTGTGCTCTGCACTTCAGTAGGAGATACGAGGCCTTGACCTGTCCTGGTGCGACCTTACTATTTCAAATGTGGTAATTTTCAGTATTTGAGAGTCAAACCACTTGGAACTAGTAAACTATTAATGATCTCTTATTTGCATGAACTTGAAAAGAGCAGACCTATATTTTAAATTACAGCTGAATTCCAAAGGGACCGAAGCAAGGATGGGCTTAACTGCCTGGTACATACCTCGCATACCTGTCAGGTACCTGGTGAATCCTGGGGAACATACTTGAAAGGGGATGCATAAGCGCAGGCTTTCTTATTGCTGTCTTCCTCTTTCATTAGCAGAACTTGTAGTGTTGTGGGACACTATTCACAGCATAGAAAAAGCTTGACTTCTTAATTTATCAAAGAATAGAAACTGAAGATCTCATCAGGATCTCATCAGTCCAAAGAGAGATTTGAGGGAAAGTTTAAAAAATAAAAGTGAAACAAGCCAAGTCTTTTCACTTCCCTTTTATAGAAAAACAAAATGAATTAATTTTTTTTTCTTGATTAATTCTGGTAAAGATAAGAATATCTGTTTCAGTCTGAAAACAAAGGTTGAATCAAGGTTCAAGAGGGACCCATATCATGACCTGAGTTCTGGAAGCTGGCTTTGTTGTGCACTTGTGTGTGTGTGGAGTAATCTTGGACACCCCTGCTCCTTCAGCTGGGTAGCTATTTCTTCAGGACCTTCTAATGGAAGCCACCACCAGCCTAGACAGAAGCAGTGGCAACATGAAAATATCTGTGTGCGTGGGCAGCTGTAAAAAGAAGGTGCTGAGTTTTCTTAGGTATTCATCAACCTCTTTTGATTCCAATTGCATTGTTCCAAAGCTCTTGATAGAAGAGCTATTTGTTGTTTGGGAAAAAAGTGAAAAAGGAAAGGTGGCTACTCTGTGCACAAGATGTACAGGCTCTTAATGTATTTCTGTGGATTTCATAATATTGGGTGTTCCTGTGCTGGACTGAGAGATGATATAAGAGTACAATTGCACAGTCTTGGGTACCAGTGTCTCCCTGCTAATTGCAATGCACCTGAACAATGTGCTTCCAAGATTTGCAGAGAGCCACCTCCTGCTTTGCCGTGTGAGTTCTTAATCAGGAAAAAGGGCATCTTGTACAGAAGCCCGAGGCAATAATGAATTTAACGCTAATTTTAAATGTTTCTTGAGAAAAGGAGAAATATTGCAAAAAAATGCACAATTACATCAGGTTATGATGTTATGATGTTTGGAGACTAAGGCATGCTTGTACCACTGTCGCCACTGTGAACGTGGCATGTACAGGCTTGTTTGAACTAGTTTGAGTACCACGACTTGTGTAGCTGTTGCAGCCCTCTTTGAGACTGAATAAAGATGTGTAGAGTCAGCCTGTGTGGGCCTCCATCTTGCAACAGCCACATGCTAGCAATATGCAAAGGAGCTATTTAAAATTAGCACTTGAGCACAGTAAGATAGATTATCTTCAGTATAAATACATCTTCTGCTGTCTTCACCAGACCTACTTAATTCCTCTTCGTTTTTCCCCAGCAACAAAGTTGAAATGTTTAACTGCTTAAATTAAATATTTGTTAGCTATTGTGGGAGTTAGTACTTGTATTTGTGCATGAAACAACATTGTTGTCCATGAGGATGGAATTGGGATTTCTAGGTAGTAAGAGAAAATAGAAGTGCTGTTTCAGATTTGGCTATATGAGATAATTTAGTATTAATTACTCATTCTATGGATAATTTTGTTTTTTTTATGTACAGCTTTTTAAGTACAGACTTTAAATCCTCATATCCTGTCTTGAAAACTGAATTTCAATCTGAAATTGACAATCTGGATTTAGATGGTTTTGAAACGTGAATAGGGAAGCTTGCAAAGCACTAGCCAGCGTTATATCTGGATTTCATCAGAGTTAGTAATGCTTCTTTTTTTTCTGGACAAGAAATTTGCATACATACTCATTTAATGAATCAAGCGTGGGGAGAAACATTCTGCGTGTTTGGTCATAATGCATATGTAAACAGTAGGAGGTCAGACTCTGAAATGTTACTGTTCTTTTTAAGTTGAAAGGAGATAACCATAGAGGTTTCATACCCTGAAAATATATTTAACAGAGGTTTATTTACAGCTAAGAGAGGTCGTCTTTAAAATGAAATCTGTTATTACATGGGTATATGTTTGAGATCAGTGACATTTTGCTTTCATTGCTTATAGCTAGGCAACTTGTTTGTGATTTGACTGTAGGAAGGAGATGGTTAGCCTATAATCCTTGCCATGTCAGTGCAGACTGGATTTAGCAAAGGAGGTGATTAGAGAGTTTGTTGGAGTAACTTTTTGCTCCCACTTCATAAACGTTGCTTAAAACTGCCCTAAATGTGAAGTTCATGATCTTGTTTAATTGTCCATATAGTAAAAATTGTAGATTTATATTGTCTGAATAAGTAATTGCTCACTGGTTGTAATCCTGGTGTGACTGCTGCCTTTCCCACTGCAGATTAAAGTTCTCAAGACTTCTTTAGCTGCAAGGCATTCATCTAGATGAAATAGAAACAGAACTTTTGAGACCAAAAAAGAAAGGATTTAGTATATTCAAGTGTGTAAGAAAAGAGATGAGGAAGAGCAAAAAAAAGGATAAGAACTGCAGCATTGTGCAGCTGTATCATATTCATTAGTGCTTTTTGTTATGATGTCCAGGGCTAGGAGTCCATCCTCTCATGATTCTCCCAGATGGTGTTTTCAGTCCTTGTTTGGCTGACAGAAGATGACTGGAATGACAACCATTTGTTACATCAGAGCCTTGGATAGACAGCGGTCTCGCTCTGCAGGAACTTGTTCAAAGGCTGTTGAACTAATGTGTTAATAAAGGAAAACAGAGGCCATGGAATGTGTGTAAACTATGAGAGAGAACCCAATTAACAAAGTTTTCTTCCATCTTAAAGAAAAGGTGGAGATTTCTTTAGCAGAAAGGTAAGAATACTTGAAGGAAGCATTGTGCTGTTTCACCAACTGAAAAAAAAGCAAGAGGTCTCACTGAAAATTTGCTGTTTGAGTGCTACAGCTTGTCATCAACAAAATTTATCAGAGCCAAATGTCAGGAATGGAGTAGTCAAGATAGACCGTCTAGAAGATGAAGAAGAATCAGTGAGCGTTATTGGTGTTTACGGCTCTATTAACCAAGAGAGACCTGAAGATTTGTTATTTTAAATTGTTCCAAGTTAAAAAATAGGAAAAGACTTTTTAGCACCTCTGTAAAGCTATATTAGCATGTCAGAGGTTGAACATTTGTTGTGTGTATTATATCTGCCATTGAAATGGAGGGGTGGTATACAAAAACTTGTTCCAGTAATTCTTTCATTGTGGAAACCACGTTTTACTTTCAAAACATTTTGAGTATCTATTGTAAACATGACCCTTTAAAATAATTTTTGTACTTACTATTGGAGTTATTGGTCTGATTTTAAATTAATCCCATCTTAATATATGACTTCTCTTTAGAGAAATAATGCCGTTTTAAAATCTGAATATAGCCATACTCATGCTCTGTGATGATTTGATCTTCCTCGATCCTGTAATGCTTTAGTCTGGCTTTGAGGTAAGGACCATCCCGTGGTAAATATTGGTTACAGTGGTGTCCTCCAGAGTTCAGGGCAAGTTCTCTTTTGAAAAGTTAAGTTTGAAAAACTGACTTTTAATTCTTTACATATTGAGGGAAGGTAGAAAAGAAGATAAACTTTTGCCATATTATAAAAGCTATTAATCTCTAATACCTAGAGCTGTTCAGTCTGAATTTGATTCTGATTTACTGTGCCAAAAACATAGGATTTTTTTTTATTAATTTATGAACTACTTTGCAGAAAGTGTGCAGCAGTGTAATTCTGGTTGTAAGACTCTGCTATGCTGAAGATGAGACTATTTCTTTAATTTATCAGCTGAGCAGCTGTGTTGAAACAAAACATCTTACTCTAGGATTGAGAGACATGGAAATAGATTTTTTGGGAATGATCATTACAGCTGTGATGCACACTTGCTAGCAGAGCAAGTCTGTCTGGGAAAATAAATTGAACTGGTTTGGCTGAATCTTCTTTTTTTCATAGAAGCAAAAACAGAAGTTGAAACAGAACCCATCTGTAATTTGACAGTATTTTGACTGGACACAAGTAGTTTTCTTCAGTGCTTAGCAGTTCAGTAAATGAGAAAAAAGAATAGTCTTGGCTATTCTAATAGATCTCAAAATATTATCCATAGCTACGACACAGAAAAAGCAACTGATAAGCGCCGTGTAATTATTTAAAATGATCTGATTTGTCCTGTGACACAAATACTTGTTTGTTTGCAAAATCTATCAGGTGACTGAGTAGGAAAAGACATTTCAAAATAGAGGTCAAATGCTGAAGTTCAAGATGTTATAAAAAGACTTTTGTACATGGAAAATCTCCAGTCACTGGGCAGAGCTGGCAGGGAAGGGCTAAATCTTTGCAGGAGTGGTCACTGCTATGAATTCCCCAGCTGTGAAGTTTCTCTGGCCTCCCAGTACAACAGGGAGTTCCAAACACCTATAAACGTGCTCATTTTTTCATACGTACTATTTAATTTTAATATTTTCCAGTTCAAGATGTTCTCTAGCAATGTAAGATGTCTGTAGTAGGACGTGTCTCGGATGTGGTCTGTTGGTAGCTGCTCTGGCCTGTCTGAGTTAATGTGATTCCCCATCTGCTTTTTGCTTTCTCCTACATAAAAAACTTTGCACTGAAGTGTACAGCCCTCATCTTCTGTTTGTAATCGGGAGAAAATGTATTACCGTATTCTAGAACACTTCGCTCTATACAATGTCTTGAATGTGTGATGACATGTTCAAGCAATGGCCACAAGTAGCCACTCCCTTGGACTGCCTTGCGAGGAAGAAAATTTTATTTCTTTATGATGCATTAAGATCCAGTTGGTACTCATAAATGCACATTAAATTAAATATAAAATCCTTCCTTGGAATAAATATATATATGTAAATAAATGCTTTGTCTTATCAGAAAGGCCACAGTTATTTTACCACAAGTGGCACAAGTAAATGCACCCTAATTTTTTCTCTATGACAAAGCCTGTGTGCCTATAATAATCCTTCTGCTGTTCAGTTAGAGATGCAGTGTCTGGAGAGAGGGAACATCCTAAGATGCTGATTAAACGTCTAAGCATTATAAGAAATATATTTATCAGTCAGCTTTCCTAGGTCATATGTCTTTTGATTTAGTCTGCTAGTCAGTAAGATGAGGAATATGTGTGAGATACATATATTTATACACAAACACGTGTACATGCTTGCTCACAAGAAGTCCTGTAGTCTCTAAATGCAGAAATAAAAAACCTCACAGTGATAACAGCCATAAAACCTTTGCATAAGACTTAACACAGCAAAAATTGCCAATAGTTAATTCAGATTTCACGCTAAATTCAGATGCCATTGGGGCAAGGGTGAAATACAGGAAAGCCCAAAATGCAAACTGCTATTCCACTGAAAGCTGGAGGGCAGCAAGAAGTTTCAAGAGGCACAATGGAAAATTTGCTTTGATTTGGCCGTTCTTGGCCCTGTCAAGAAGTTACTAGTAAACAGACTCAAACTCTGTGGATGAAAGCTTCGTGAAAATGTTGTTTTAACAGGTGCACTTAAAATGTTTCAGGCTCTGATTGGTCCTACGAATTGGGGGATTTTTTTTTTAAGAAAACCTGAGCAAACTGTTTGAGAGTTACATATTTACGGCTAATCAAAAAATTTGCCCCAGACTGTCAGCCTTCTAGAGATGCAGATGTGGGAAACAGACAGATGTGGTAGCAATCGGCATGAGAGAGCAGTGCCAGCATTGTGAAGAGGTATCTGAGAGTCCTTTGCCTTTCAGGTGGTCCTGGTGTTCTCTGCCTTTGAGAAACACTTTTGGAATGTTTATAGAAAGAAAAATGTCCTAATAGTTCTGAATTTTTGTGTTAAAACATCTGTCTGAAATCTTTAGAAAACCTTTAATATGGTAAATACATGTATTTTGATGGCTCTTTTAGTGGAGTATGTTCTACTTCTTTAAAGAGAGGAAGAAAAAAATTACAGTTAAAACGTTTCAGTTACTGGATACAGTGTAAAAAGCAATCATCTAAAGTTAGATGAGGTATCATCAGGAAATTTGCCATATGTATAGCTTCCTGCTTTGGATTTGGAGTCACAGAGTAGGTTTCTTTCCAAGCTCATCAAAAATAGTTCTAACCAGTCTTCCACAGACTGTAGCCTGTATTTTCGTAAGTCTCATCTATATGCAGAGGTTCTGGTAGATTGACATTTAATTTGTTTGCACTAAATTACTTTGCATCGACATACAGGTCTTAAAAACCCTCGAGCGGAGGGTGTCCTGTTTCATCCTGTAGCTACCCTGGCATAGCTGCCCTCTGCTTACCCCACTTTTTTTCTTCTTTTTCTGGACACTCCGAGCCCTGCAGGTAGAAGTTTTCTATCTCACCGTTAGATTAACTCTCTGTGGACTTTGCTCCCTAAAAAGGGGGGCGTTCCTAATTCCACAGTCCCTTCTGGGTACTGTCCTAATAAAAACCCAGCACCTTGTCAGTCGACCAAATTGAAATGAGATTGTTTTATGCAGCTAGGTTGGCAATACCTCTCTAAGCCAAAAGTTGTGGGGTTTTGTGAGGTTCACTTTGTGCTTGTGGTCACACCCGCTTTCACTCTAATGTAAGAGATACATTAATTTATTCCAGCGGGATGACTGAGACTATAAAGGTGGCTTGCTGAATGTACATATTGCAGATCCTCTGTTGAACAGTAGGTTATTTAGCAGAAGTAAACAGGATGTGGGTTCAGGGTGTCAGGCTGAGAAGCGGTTTCCCCTCACTGCTGCCCCAACCTTGCCTTCCTCCTGCCCTGACACTTGACTGACTGTCAAGAGCTGCTTGAGGAAGCTCCATTGGCAGCAGCTGGTTTTTTCCAGCTGATATCTACAGGCATGAGCCAACCCTGGAGCCAGCGGGAAGGGAGGAGAGGGGATGTGGGGTAGGGACCACCACTTGGCTGGGTTTCACTGCACAAACATTGTAGTTTCATGTACTTGTTTTGCTGTGTAAACATGACATAAAGAACCTGTTTTTCCTTACAAGGGCAGTGCCTCAGGTTGGGCTCCTTGGGGCCATCTTGAAGTATTTCTGTGACTCACTCTCTGCTGTTTCCTATTTGCCCCCCCCAATCTTTCTGTGTGGTTTTAACACCTGTGTCTTGTTAGAAATATTTTTCCTATTCCATTTCAAACTCTCCACTGCCTCTAAAGATTAGCTTTGCTCCTCCAGCCTTGGTGTCACAAGTGTTCATTGCTGACCCCTTACTGTATTTTTTTTTTCATTATATGTCTGGTTTTTGGATATTAAACCGCTTGTGGTTTTGAGTCAGTCTGGGAAGCTATGGGAGAAGTAATTGATTCTTCAGAAATATTACAGAGGTGTGGGAGACTAGCAGTGCTGCTTTTCTGTGTGGTTTGGTTTTTGGTTTGTTTGTTTGTTTTTCTTTGACACTACAGCAGCCAAAGCCAGACATAGTTTGTGTCTTGTGAAAGAATATATTTTGTAGGAAGAAGGCAGGAGAGGTAATTAAGGTGGTGTGCGAGTGCATGGGTTTGTGTGTGCATCCATTGTGCCATTCACTACTTGTCTCTGATATGATAAACTGTTATTGCAGATTTAAAAGTGCTTCATAATACGGGAGGCATAGTAGAGCCAGAACAAATCTCCCTAAAGGCTATATTAATATTCATTACAGAGTTAACAGCATTACAACACTCCAAAACAGACATAATATATAGAGAAGAAACTTTGTGGGGGTTGAATCTGAGGACTCTCTGATCTAAAAGTAGCTGCTGCACGTTTGGAGCTGAAGAATCTTGGCAGCAGTAGTAACAGCACTTCTCTCCTTCCAGCCATTAAAAGGCAAGTAAAATATAGCATTGCAAAGCCTTTATATTTTGAGTGCCATAAATTCAACTGGAAAAGAGACACGGGTCTCCTGGCACTGACTCTAGGCAACCTGTCATGAAGCCCATAGAAGCTCAAGTGATGTGCCATAACCTGGCAGTTCTGGGGTCTCTTAAAACCAGCTTGCAGAATGTCTTCTCTATGAAATGTGTGCGCTGTCTCCTGTTTTAAACTAAATCTTGTATACTGAAACCATTGCTCTGGTTGAAAGAAAGCTGTTGTCTGTTTATGTATCTTTGAATTTGTGCAGCATTCATAATGTTAACAAATGTTTTATTCTTAGCGATGGTCTTGTGAAGTAAGCAGTAGCCTTTTACGGACAGAAGGTGGCTAAAATGGAGCAACATGTTGCTAGGAGAAACTGTGTCACTGAAATAAAAAAGGGACCATCTCCACACCCGTGGTTGGAATAGGAGTTACAGGGGATAAATGAGCTCTGTGCAGCAGAGGATGATGCAGCTGAGGTGGTGTTTCTTCTGTGCTGAACCCCTACATCTCTGGTTCAGCTCTAAAGCAAGGTGATGCTGACAAAATCCCAAATAATCCATAAATAAAATCTGTGCCATATTATTCTATAATTTTTGCATTATCTAGTTGCAAAATACATAGTATCCCATACTGTATTTAGGTATTGCTCTTTTTTCTGTTTACCTGAATGTGGTATTGCTATAAATTTAGTTAGGAGTTGAAGCTAGAGCTCAGGTGCTGTCTTCGTTTGAGCCAGTACTTAACATATCAGTAAATTCCAGTCTTACTGAAATGACATATTATTACTTTTTTTGTTGAGGTAGCTTTCATCCTCTTGGCCTCATTGGCTCCATTTCACAGATTCTCAGTATTATGGTTTATTTTCATTTTGTAATTGAAAATGTGTGTGATTCCAAATGGGCTTTCATGCATCTTGACCTGTTTGGCATCATCTCAGACGTATTTATTAATTTTTAATTTCTTTAATGTAAAAACAGGTGTTCCATTTGATGTTTGCTTTGTGTTGTCTCTTCGGTATAGCAAAAATTAGAGAGAAATGTCAGAGATTATCTAATAATAGCTGTAAGTTTTATAAATAAGGCCTTAAATGCTGCATTTTCTTGTAGTAATAAAGGTGGGTTAATTAGTTTTACTCCTCTATGGCAAAGGGAACTGAGTGGTAGGTGACAATCAGCTGTGAACTGATGGGTTTTACACCCAAGGGACTGAAGCTATTCAATGATTAGTTTGAAGTTTGTTTATTTTTAAAGCGAGTAATTGGGTCTTTGTAAGGTGTAGCTTTGTCTATTTAAGTGTGGTTGATAAGGTGTGTCTCTTCAGTGGAAGCAGTCTGAGTTACGTGGGTGAGCAACTACGCTTTAGTAACTGATACTAAGTATTCCTCATTGCTTCAGAACTATGACTAAAATCAGGCAGAGCAAAATAAAAGGTAAATAATTCAAATTTTTAAAATTGCAATTAAAAAAAAAAAGAAAGACAATGCTGTTAAGATTATTCTATTTGTAAATTATATGGTACTTCCATGGAGAAAATACAGGCTCTTAATTTATGCTTTAGTATTTTTTTTTAAAAATGGAAGATTTTGAAAAATTAAGTTCAGAAACATGGTGAAGAGGAACAAGGTTTGCCAATTACTTTTAAAATATTATGTGCTATAGCATAAGATGAGTCTTCATTTTCCTGTCTGCCAGTGATGATGAGGGTTCAAATCGCAGAGGTCATTATGATAGCAGAAATTTCCCTCTTTTGTTGACGGCCTCAGAGTGTTGTTAGCGACAGCTGAGGCATCCCAGAGCAACGGTGTTTGGTTCAAGATGAAGATTTGTTTCTCCATAGAAGTGCTTGCAGGTTTGGCAGTGTCAGTTCAGAAATTCAGCCAGGAAAATAAATGCTTCACATCTAACAAGTTTACTTGAAAATCATCATGAGTTACATAAATAATATTGTTGTAAATTTTTCCTCCACATATCTTAAGGGAAGCGCAGTTCCTAATCCTGCCAGACGTGGCAAAAGTGTATGGTGAAAAGTTTATTTTTTGATGGATTTCTTAACATGCTACATTATTCCCTCTTCAGAGCACAGTATTTGTTGGGTTTGTTTATCTGCCTCATCTACACTCCAAAAAGTCTCTTTAGGCCGGTGCTGACACTTAATTTTAAACTAGGGATGACATTGATGCATCAAGTTTTGGAGGCTAAAGTTTTTTTCCCCGAAATAGATTGTACTGTCTATCCACATTATAAATGTTTAGCTCAGGGAGGATGCAAGGTCCAGTCCAGATCACTGCCAGTCCACAAATAAGTAAGTGTTAATGTAGCTTTGAAAGGGGCAAAGGTTGCTTGTTATAAAAATAAAGGTGAATGTCTCTTTTCACTTTGGTTGAAAAAGATTTGAAGACAGACCTGTGAAAAAACATACATAGGAGTATCACTTTAACACCATTTAATTTGTAGAAGAGCTTGTGGAAGATACTAGTGAACACAATAAAAAAGACTTTATACTTGCATCTGTTGATACCAGCCACAAAAGAGGTGTCTTGTGTTAAATCCGTGTTGTATGACATAAGGCATTCAAGCTGTTAGTCAGGGAGAAATAGATAAACAACTTGATAAATACCCTTGTACATGCTGAACATGGCTTCAGATGGCAAATTTGAAGGGTGAAAATTATAAAGACTTTACAATTATAAAGAATCAGAGAGAGATTTTAAATTAGAGTTACTATTTTCTTAGAATTCCTTCAATCTGATACGAAGCCAACATTTTGGAGGGGTTAAGGCAACAAATAATGAACCTTTAATTTTATAATTGATTCCCTGCAAAATCGATTACACTTGAAAGTACCCTAATCTGGAACAAATAGGATGGTTATTTTATTGTTGTTTTGAGAGTTTTCTTTCCAGAGCCTAAAGAAACTATTTTTTTTCCCCCATATAAGCCTTCTGGGAATATAATCTTGTTTTTAATGGGTTGCCTGTCAATAAGGATTATAATATGTTGTAAGCATATAGTTTTGTAAAGAATTTGGAGAATGAAGGATTAAGCCACGTTGCTAGAGCACCAGTAATGAAATAGAGACTGTAGGCATAGGAACTGAATTATGTTTATGAAAACTGTTTTGATAGTTTAGCAAAAATCCTGAATGCTATAAATGTGTCTGAAAATTTCAGTAGGGAAGAAACTGTTTCTAGTGCTGTATTTGGATACGTGTATTTGTCATCCATTTGCTGCTGTGGGTTAGTATGGGTGGAGCATGCTGTCCTCTGGAAGAGGTAAAAGTCCTAATGCTTAGAATTGAAATATTCATTTGATGTGACATCCTGGTGGCTTTTCCTGGTCTCCCTTGGAGCTATAGTGTTGCCATGCTGGGAAATAGCTTACAACAAAGCACTGACCTGATAGATATGAGTTCGTTCTTCTGGTGGAGCTAAGACAGTCCAAATTGAGTGTTGCCCCCTGCAAGCTTATCTTGCCCCATCCCAACTCTGTCTGAAGTCATTTTGCGACATGTCTGCCCCAGTGGAGAAGGAGCGGTGTGCCAGGTAGGTAAATGCAGGTACTAGCGGAGCACCTAAACAGCTGTCCGAAGGCATGAGCAGCCCTCAGAAACAATTGTTGGGTTCCTTTCACTACTTTTATTTTGACACTGTTCTGTCACACCTGGGTCAATGACACTCCATATTCTTTAACCTCTGTGTCTCAGCAGAGCCTGTCTGTTGAGATACAGAGGTTAAAGAACATGAAAAAATGGAATAACCTTCAGATCCTATTCCTGAGGTTTCAAAGCACACTTCCAGGGATCTCATTTCCTGCCTAGTAGTCCCTCCAAAGTTGATATTTATGATGGAGCTGCCTGTCTTCTGGTGCATAGGGCTGTCCCCACAAATTATCTGTACCGTAAATAGAGAGTTGCTGAAAATAGTTACTCAACATGAGTAACTCTTACTCTCAACATGAGAGGAAAAACAAATCAGGTTCATTTTCATTTGGCTTTTCTTTTCTGTTGTGGTTCATTCTGTAGCCCAGTTTTTTGTACTGTCATTTTAATAGCAAAAGCTTACTTTCAATTTCAGTATTCTAATTCATGTTTTTATGCAAGTTTTGCAAATCGTTACATCCTTGCCAGCATATTTCTTCGTAAAACTTCGGGCTCTCTGATCTTCTTTGTAGCCTTCTCTGATCTTGTGACCTCAATTGACTTAGAGTTTAGACCTTGTGATGCTTTTATGTCTCATCTTTTCCTGGGCCCTAGGTTATTTCCCTCCTTGCTTTCATACTTCTTTTTCAGCACTTTTCTTTTTTTTTTTTTTTTTTTTTTTTTTGTTTTCTTGCTTTTATCCTTTTTTTTCGCCCTTTTTTTTTTTTTTTTTTTTTTTTTTTTTTTGCTTGATCTATCTCTCCCCATATTCTGGGAGAGTCCCTGGAAGCTGTCATCTAGACCCTTCTTTTTCCTCTTCTACAGCTAAAGGTAAAATGTGCACATTTCACCCTCTGTTCTCTCCGAGCTAAGATGTCTGTGTTCATGGCCACGTCCTGATCATCTGTCACTGTTACTATTGTAATTTCCTTGACTGACAGTCTGTATATCTGAGGGCTAAATTTTGCAACACCCTGACACATGCTCAATCAATTTCCTCGGACTGTGTCTTGTTCATTTTTTGCAGTTGTGGTTCCCAGCTGGTTAATGACTGCTTCAAACAAAATAGCGAGGCACTTTCTCTGTTCCATTTGCAGTCATAATATGGTCTTGATTCCACTGCTTTCCAAACATTTTCTAATATCAAGTTCTCCTGCTCTCTGGTCAAGCCCCTTCTGAGACTGTCGGTCTTGGATCGAGGGTGCTCAGATCCTGCTCCTGCCTCGTGTGGGGTACTCTCCTGCTTTGCTTTTCCTGCTGCGAAAGAGTCTTGGATTCCCATTGCCTTGTTCTTATCTCTGTGTAGTATTTCTACATAAATTGTGTGGCTTTGGGAGGAGATTTTCTGGTTTTATTCCGGTGAATGATGGTCTGTGATTCTGTAGGGTGAACGTTCAGCCTTACAGAGGAGCTCAAGGCAGTTTAGAGAACAGGATCTGATACAGAAATGCTTACTAAGAGTAATATATTTTTTAAAAGCCACTGCAAAACATATTCTTTTTTTTTTTTTCTTGGCAGCTTTGCACATTAACTGCTCACTGTTGTAGCAACGTCTGACTGTGCTTATTGAGTCCTGATTTATTTCTTTAATGAAAAAGTCATTATTCATTGCCTGGCTAGATTTGGTATACTAGTTTATCACTTAGTAATACAAATGTGAAACATAATCAAGGAGGGGGGGTAAAAAGTGTAGTTAAATTTGTTATGTATAATGCCAAATGGATAAATTCTGTGTTTTGTAGAGATTTGTAAAGTTTTCTGTATATAGGCAATCTACTTGTACTGTGCAACTGGCTGTTTCATGTTCAACAGTTCTCACATGGGAAGAGAGTAAAGAGTTGTCTTACAGTGCTTTGACACTTTGTGGATTTCTAATTAGATCACCTGGATAGAGTCCTCAGCTGTAAGTAGTGTTCTGCTAATTTAGTGAAGTTCTGGGCCCACAGTTAGTTGAACAAATACGTCTCTTTGCAGAAACCGTGGGCACTTCCCCAGCAGACAGTTGTGCTTGGGTGCAGTGAGTAAAAGGAAAGAAAGCAAAGACCAACAATGCATTATGTATGTGAAACAAAAAATATCAAAAAAACAAAATCTGCCTGCCTTGCATGGTGTCTTCATAGAAGGCAATTGTTCTTGCAAAGCTTTTGCTTTCTTCGCCTCCTTATTCTGTTGCTGGAATGTCAGCCCACTTAGAGGCAGGCGTGGCTGTTTTGACAAAAGAGCTTTTTATGTAATTGTTAGTATTCAGAAATGGGCTTTGGTTGTTAGAAACTTTGTTTAAAAACTCAGGATTACCTAGGTATTTAGAGAAGACAGGAGTGAATTCATCTTAGTGTCACTTTTTGTTTGCAGAGTAACTCAGTCCATTGATATGTTTTAGTTACCTCCCCCTACAGTGTAATACCATTTGGTGAGCTTTGAGGAGAGGTAAGCATGTACTGACATATTTGCAGTGTTTCCAAACTGTGAGAAAAAGAAATATTTAAATATTCAGCCAGTGCCAGGTAACTGTAGTGAATTTCCCACACCTGAGCCAACCCTCCTACTCCTTTAATCTGACCTATATGTCTCCCTCTTGCGGATCTCTGTTATGGGGATCAGCATCTCTCAGAATAACGTCTAGCATCTTCCAGTACTTCTGCTGCTGTTTGATCATTATGATTCAGAAAGAGTCTAATACAAGCCCAGTGGATTCACTAGATTAGGCCCTAATCATTTCAAGACAGATGGTCACAAATTAGATATCACAGGGTTGAGGATGATGGAAGTATCTAGCTAAATGTTTAATGATACAAAATATTAAAAACTAGCTCTCCCATAGGCAGTAAAATATGAGGAGTAGAAAACTACCGAGCGACATTTAATTGTAAGGTGAGTGGCTTCTGGATGTGAAGAGCAAACACTTTTGGTTTATGTGGTGAAATAAAGCTCCATAATAAGTACAAGACTTTATTCCCAATCTGGGAATGCATCCTTTCATGGCTTTCCACTTAGATGTGGGTCCTTTTTATTTAGAGAATATAAAATCCTCTGCCTGTGATGTAGGCAGTTCCCTAGGAACCACTAGAAATGTGCAACAAATGATCACAGGACCATGTTGCTCTCCATAATTGTATCAGTTTTAGCTTTCCTTTCTTAACAAGGTCTCTACTGTGAGCACAAAGCTCTTAGTGTTTAACTTGTCTCAAAGCTAAAAACCATGTAGTCATAGCTGGATAGCTTCTGAAGGGCATCGGCATGGGTTAGTGAGGTAGTCTCTGTCTTTGCTGTTTCCTGTTGATTAATGAAAATCTACATTTCCTCCTGACATGCTTGTGCCTGATGAAATATGTTGGTTTTATATTTACATATCAACTAGTTTCTTTTCGTGGTATCAGACTGAAGGAATTAGCTGTCTGTGAATAAATACTCCTGGATAACATTAATACTAAATAAATATACTTGTTTAGTTAATGGAGTATTATGTATTATCAAAAGTTTTTCGTTTTCTAATCTTACTAATAAATAACATAAACACTACTGCCTCCTTCATTATTTTGCTTTTCATTAATCTGTCTCTCTGGTTGTTGAGATTATGGTGATACTTTGCAAAAAAAGGGCAACTGGAAAAGTCCTTCTCTTAAAAGGCAGTCCCTCAGCTCCGCAGACTCGGGAGCACAACTCTCAGTAACAAGTTCAAACATAAATCACATCGTATAAATATATAAAACACAATATTAGGATAAAAGTTTGCATATGTGTAGTAAATCTAATACAAGGCTGCGTGTGGCCTTTCCTAAATAGATACCTCTTGTAATTATGGTTCTTCCCACTTGTTTTAAAAGGTTTAGTATTTCAACCTCTTCAATATGTTTAAAGTTTCAAAATGTTACAGTGAGTGCCAGCTCCTCTTAGGAGGAATCTGAGACCATCTCAAGTGTTTTCTAACCTGCCTGTGTGAGGGCGAGAAAGCTTTTAATGCATTCCTTCGGAACTGATGCGGGGTGGTGGAGTGTCGGGGAAGGCTGACTTCATGAAGGTGAGCAAACTGAGTCTGAAAGCCTGGGGTGCATGACTGCAGCCTCTCTTGGCTTTTGCTGTTGGGGGCTTTTAGATTTATGTCACTATTACAACTTTTGTTTGCCTTGATCTTAAAACATTTCCAGTTATATTTAAACAGCAAAGTTTGTATTTTTTCAGGACTGTGTTACATTTAAGAGAAGTACACAAACTAGTTTTTCAGAATGACGAATTGGACTATTTAAAAAAAAATCACATTACATGGGGTATTTTCCGCAAAAATTAATTCTTATGTTAACTTTACAAGCCTGTTACTAGGGCCTTTATTGGATACACCAAAGAGGCAGACTGACCCAGTAATTACATCACCAGCCATCCTTTTCTTCATTACAGAGTTCCTGTGTAACCTTGGGTGATTATTTAACTTTTGTGTGCTTTGTTTCCCCATCGTGAAGGAGGAAGAAAAACTCTTCCTAGCATTACAAATGTCTAATACAAACACACCAAACATCATGAGGCCTATAGATGTTATAGTCTAGGATAAAACAAGGGCAGTATTGATCACAAAAATATGTACCTTTTAAACAAACAATTTTTTCAATGAATAATCCAAAATAAGGATTTTTTTATGTAGTTAACTGTACATTTGTTCTCATTAGACCTAGTGAAGTTCATTTTGATATCAACTTGGAAGTTAGTTTTCCTGTGGGGACACTTGGTTTTAGGCTGCTGAACTGAAACTGTATTAATTTTCCATTAGAGCACTTGGAGATATTTTTCTTAATGCATGTCAAGTGTTCAGTGGCCGGAGAGAGCTGTAACTTTGAATATGCTTCTTTGCTTAGTACCTTTTCCGATGTTAATTCCTGTGTTGCCAGGTGGTTTGTATTGTGGATTGCATATGTTTCCGTAAGTAACTGGGGAGTGGTTTAAAAAGATGAATTGATGTTAACTACAACAGCCAAATCAAGTGACGAATGAGTGCACAATAAATTTTCTGTTGCTTTTTTTTTAAATTGGAAGTTATATTTATTAATTAATGCAAAGCAATTATGGTCCATGGCAGGTATTGTGAACTTTAAGCTAGACTGTAGAACAGATAAATTAATGACAAAATATTTCAGGCATTTGTACAGCCTGCTGCTAGTTATTTTCTGGTATTTTCACAAAGTGACTGTATGCCTAATTTACTTTAAGTTAAACAGGACTGAGGCACTTAAGCACTGCAAGCTTCTGCCAGTCACTGGTCTGTATCTTTTAGAACCTGAAAACTTAAAAATATCTGGCACTGCCTAATTTCCTTATTTAGTGCCTCATGAAGAGCATTACAGGATCTAATATTCCTAATTCCTTTCCTCATAACACTAAATAACATTTCCTTCCATGTAGAAATGAAGATTTTGAGACTAAAACGCTGCTTAATCAGTGGCCTGGAAATTGTCCTTTTCAATCTACGGTTTATATGCACAAAGCAGAACAGATGGTCCGCTCTTCTGTGCTGGGGGGGGGGGAAGGATGAATAGTAAAGCTTTGGGGCTGATCAGAGATACAGCCAATTCTGTTCAAAACACAGTTTTAAGGGGCCTTCTTGAGTTTTAATTGCGTTTGTGAAATCCTCTGGCCTTTGTACCTTCCTGTTCACTGCAGTGAAGTCTGATCGTAGCCTCCTGCCGTGGTGATCTTGGGGGACCTCAGAGAGGTATCTTGTGGATTGCTTTAGTAAACCAAAAGTGCATAAAAGTTTTACATGATAACTGTTCTTCAGCAGGTTGTACAAAGGCTTAAGCAATCAAGAATCAAGCTTTCTATCACTATGAACCATTACAGCCATCTTTAATCGCATGTAAGAGCTTGTGATTAACAAAGTTTTGAGTCACAAAATTCAAGGTTACATGGAAGTCTTCATGTGTGATTGTACTCCATCTTCTTCATTGTCCTAACAACAAATTAAGCGATATTGACACAGAAGTCTGGTGTGAGTGAATTCTTACCTCAAACTAAATATTGACTTCCCACACTTGACTGTAGGAAACTGTCACCTTTTAAAAATACTTCTGAAATTTGGAGAATTGTAGAGGTGACGTGGGAAGCAGGGCCAGCAGGCTTGCATGGGGTGGGAACCCCACACTATGGTGTGGAGGAGTGACTGTCCCTTACCATCACCATTGCAGCTGTACTCTCTCCCAAGTAGCTTAAGAATAATCCTAACAAAATTATTTTTAAAATTACCATGCAACTCTGTAGTTTTAATTACTTAAAATTTGTGTCAGTTTAATTTTTTTTGTGAGGGAATACATAAAAAAAAAAAAAATGTTTATTTCCATTGCATGCAATTTCTGGCTGGAATCAGGGAATTGGCTGATCCATGTTGTAAAGTGGCTGGTTTTACAATGACTGTGTGCACAATTTATTTGCAAGTGAAGGCCTAATTTTGGGCACTTGCTAGCTTTCTCCCTACGTGCCCTGCATGCATGTTGCAAAGCCCGCATCTTTCCCAGCTGCCGGCACTCTGCAGCCCCTTTCGTATCTATTCTGGGAAGAGCCTTCTATGTCACTGTGCACTTGGGGGGCGGCCCAGCCGAGTTTTCTGTCATTTAAAAAGAGGAAAGTAGGCTGTGCTGCAAGTCTCTGGGGTGTGGATGCTGGGAAGGTGTCAGCATAACCTCTGTGGGCTCAGAATGGGGATCCTGCAGGATCAGGAACTTGTCTCGCACCGTTTGGGGTTACAGGCAGCAGGGTCAGGTGGCCAGCCAGGATTTGATCAGACAGCACATTTTGGGACATTCTATGTTTATCGATGCTTTAATATACACTTCTAAGTGGTCTTCATATACAATAATAAGAAGAAAAATTGATGAAACATTCTCATGTCTAAGAAATGTTACCTCTTTTCTACTGGTTTGAGATTTATTAGGCAGGCTTACCTGCAAGAGGTATTTTTAGCCTTCTCATCTTTCAAATTCAGAAGAATAGAACAGGTCTTTCCAAGGTTTTTTAGGTAGCAGTTGATAATTACTGTTTTTCTTCCAAAGAATTTGAAGAATAGTGAAAAATAATACAGTTTCAGATTTCAAAGAGGTACTTCAATTTTAAACTTACTGTATCACTTAAAGGATTTAAGATACCCCCATTTTAACTTCTTATGTAGATTTGTATGTGGGGGAATAAGCTATGTTATCACATGAAATTTTGATTACCACTCATTTCAGTCCTGAATAGATCTAGGTCAGCAGAAATGTTAGCAACTAAACCAACAGATTTTTTGGGTGTTACACTTGGGTGTAGCAGCCACTGTGTGCATGTGGAAGGGTGTTGGGCTGAGTAGTGTGTTCGTACCACATTGGAAGGATTTGAGTGTCAGTATTAGTATGCATGTTGTAACATGGGAAATCCAAACAGAAATAGCAAAAGATTTGAATGAAATCTGTGTATTCTCTTTTAAATTTTATTTTAGGTCTGGTTCCTTTCACTTGTATCCAAGCCCTAAGCGTACAGACCACCACAGCGCTGAGCGATAACGTGGAAGAAAAGGGGTTTAGTCTTATTTTAGGGTGCTCTACAAAGCCACTTTTGAACACTAAGACAAAATATCCAGCATGGGTGAGAGAAAGATTTTAATTTTATTAGAAAATGTACTGTCTCCTCTGTGGAGCAGGGGCAGCCAACTGAGGAGAATGAATTAGTCATGGTAGCTGGGTAACATCTCTAACTGTGGCATGCTATAATCTGCGGACATATATATGCAAATATGAAAGCCATTAACTAGACAGTTTACAAGACTCTCACGTGTCCCATGGGCAGCTGTCTGTCTCAGAGCTATGACCCTGTTCCTTCATCTGGAGGACAACTGTCCTGATTGTATCTTGGTAGTTACCCGCCAAGGTAGAAAATAAATGTGGAGCAAGGCTGACTGTACCTGCTGGAAATAGTATAAGACAGCCCACAACACATGTCCAAATCTCAGCATGAAAACCTGCTGCAGTTCTTCATTGTTGAGCTGTTGGAATGTATGTTTCTTCTTTGTACTAACTTAACAGGCTTTTTATACATTATACCATGCTTTAGCACTTGGATATATGTCATCTTTGACTGTGCACCTTGATATACTTTCCATTTTAAGACACGTTCAGATGTGTCTTGGGCTGCACATTGTGATCTGTGCCGTGCCACGATTCTCAGAGCTGACTGCCGATGCTGTCTGGCATCACAGCCACTGCTCCGCAGCCCAGCTGCTCATGGTGCTCCCCTGTACCTTGGTGCTGTTGTTCACTACAGTAATTACATTGTGTTAGGTTTTAATCTGTTTACTTTAGCCAGTAAATGGCTAATTATTTACTACAGAATTCTCTGCCATGAATAACTGAATGCCTTGTTAAGCCCTACTATTTCAGAACAAACTTAAACCTTTCTCTTTACACATTTTTCTCTTATAACAAAACCACAGGCAGATGCAAGATAAATTCTTCTGATCCTGGATATGCAGTAAGAAAAGAGATTATGGATTAATATCGTTTGATCTGTCTGTAATCCCTCTCTTTGAATTTACATGTGTTTTTATTAGGTACTCACAAGTGATATTGAAGTGTATGATTATAGGGCAAAAGAAAAGAAAATCAATGTCAGAACGGGATAAATGAACTTCTCCTCTACCATCACCACCAGGAATAAATTATCAGAGCTGTGTATTCAAGGAGATACAGGTCCTGTTCTAGAGCTGTTTCCCTGAAGAGCCCCAAATCCCAGGTGTTCTCCTGCTCAGCATCATGCCCTTTCTCTCAGTTCTTTGGCCCCTGAAGAGCCCCAAATCCCAGGTGTTCTGCTCAGCATCATGCCCTTTCTCTCGGTTCTTTGGTTTGTCTGTGCCATATCCCAATTAGTTGTACACAGTTGATTTTATTCTGTGGCCTGAAACAGTGATTGATCGATTTATTTATTTTGGGTCACACTTGTAACATCTTAGAGAAAGTTTTGCAATTTAAGTGTAACGTATTGTGGGAAGGATAGCAATTTTAAGTTTATGGGCTTTTTCTTCGATAGAGGAGTTTAGTTGTTTTAAAGGATAAAAGCTTTAAAAAGTTGTGTGACAGAAGCTGCTAACAAGAACTTCCCAAAGCAGCTGAAGTTAGAGCTTTGGGCCTGCGTTAGTTTTATTCAGGGAGGTAAACATGCAGTTTTCCTTCACTTTGTACAAACAGCATGATAAATATAGTCTGGGTTAATTTGCCTGTCTTGATGAACGGCATTTCATTTTTTCATTTACAAATTGCTAGGGCATAGCATGTTGAGTTGTTGGAATAATTGTGGCTTTCAGAAGAAAAGAATAAATGAAAAGAGAATGGCTTTTTAAGATTGTTATTATGCAAAGACCGTGGGAAGCAACATTACTGTTATAGTCCTTTTTGGTGCATCTATTATATAAATGCTCACTATTCTTTAATTTGTTGCGAGTTGAATAATCTGATTTGTTAATGCTCACCGACAGCTTGACTGCTCAGTAGTACATCAGCCCGAAGAGATGTCACTGCTTGTAACTTGAATATTCCTTTTGTTAAATAAAAATGTACACCGAGTTCGGGGGTTTTTTTGCCATACCCGGAAACGTACATTCCCTGGGAGCTGCTATGGTGTATTTTTCATCTGTTTGAGTTTGGCATCAGGTGTCTGTCCCTTTACTCGCACCCAGTCAAATGCGGTTGCCTTGAGCTTCGTTGTGTGTGTGACACAGTGCTGCACGACATTTGTTCGTACTATTTATAGACTGATATTCTTTGAGCCACAAAGTTCTGTTTTAAATGACATAGTCTGATGGGGTTTTTTCCTGTCCAACTTCATATGTAAGGAAGCAGTTAAGCCTTTGGGCAATTAGCTGTCAATTAAAGCATGACTCTTCTTAAATTGCTTCTAAGGAACTGTGAGTTAAGTTCATCAAGATGAGAAATTCAGCAAGTAACAGCAGAGTTTTATCTTAAAAAGGCTTTTGTTTCCGTAGTGGTCAGCCTCTGGAAGACAAACTCAGTGTTATAAGTGCTGCCTGGCAGGTGCGTAAACCTTCTCTCCAACTTAATCAGCAGTATTTGCTATGATCAATATGCAATTTTTGCTAGTAAAACAAGTTCCTAATTAACTAGGTGAATCAAATAGGTGTCTGGGTTTGTTTCTATCCCTTTTAAATCAGTTTTTCAAGGATTTTTTTTCTATCTTGTACTAAAACAATTATTTTCTTCTGTGCTTATACATCTACAAAATGATATGGTCTACATCTGGAATACATATTTACCTAGCTCTTTTTTATTAAAGTCTCTTAAAAAATTTGTTTGCCCGTGCTGCTTTGTGGGCAGACTGAAATTCAAAAACGTTTTGGATGTCCTGTTCAAGACATCTAAAGCCCAAGAACATAGTGACTGCAGATTTAAATGATTTTAAAATTTTATTTTTATTTCAGATGAAGTTGTGAATGCTTTCTGTCTTCACAGATTAAGCTGTATGGCCTCAAGTTGGTGATCTCAAAACACATATCAAGAAGTCATCAAAGTCCCCTTCCAGAAATTCAGGCTCGGGTAACACACCAAAGGCTGGAAGTGAAAGGAGGGTTGTGCCTCCTGGCTGCAGCCATTAGGAAGGACTGGTTTGAGTGTATCTGCTGGGTTTGAGGGGCTGGGGGATGCAGGCTGGGAGGCAGAGGAATTCCCAGCTGTGCAGACGTACTGGAGAGCTGCAGGACAGCCACGATGGTCGTGGGGCCAGGGATGGCAGGTGCTTTGGTGGCCACCGTTGGACCATGGGGCTGCGCAGGGCAGGAGGCAGCTTCACGAGGCCCGGCTCTGAGTGCCGCAGGGGGTCTTTGTGATCTCCAAGGTGGGAATGATGGCTGGAGCCTGGACCTGCTGGGGAGCGCAGTGGGAATGCAGGGACAACGTAGAGTGACCCAGGCTGATGGAAGCAGCTGCTACTGCTTTCTCCTCCTCTTGCAGCTCCTCGTCCTCCATTACGCGGGTCTCAGCTGGCCTTGGCAGCTCAGTCCCCCCATCCCTTACGGACAGACTGATGATATGAGATTATCCTGTTCTCTGTTGACATAGGGCATAGTAATTGGCAGGTATAAAGATATCTGTGAGTTACAAAGGGGAAACACCCCCTTGGTATTCTCCATGCATATGGATGTGTAAAGTATTGTATCAACGAAAGCAAATTATCCAGAAAAATGGAGCACTGGCAACAATGCTATTAAGAGACAATTACACAGGCTTACTCTTTCTGAATAGAAGTGCCCCTAGCGATACCATTTGTCCAAATTGCAGACTATGCAGTCTAGATTTTAAAAGGCACTTCAGTATTCCTAAACTGAGGAATTATTCATAACATAATGTACATGTGAACTATTTTTAGAATGTGCAGACTAGAGACCATTCATTTTACATTTACTTGGGGTTTTAGACTCTATTTTATACTGTGTAGCACAGAGTGAGTTCTCTGTTAAAAAGTCTTGTCCACTCAGAAGAGGAAGGTAGAAAATACTGTGGCTTGCTGCTCTTTTCAAACCATACAGGTATTTTGTATATAATGGAAGGACAGAGATGCTTAGCATACTTAATTTTCAACTTATTATAGCAAAGAAGATCATAACCTTAAAAGCTTCAATGAAAGAATACAGGCTCCGGAGTGGTGTGTGGGGATGAATGTGCAACATCGCTGCAGTTTGAGTGATTGCTCATGGATGTTCAAGTCAGATATAGAGGCATCTGTATGGCTTTCATCCCATATTAAAAGCATAAACATAATACTTGCAAAGAGATGCTTAACAGAAATGTGCCTTGAACATATCACCTGTATTTCCTCTATACAAGCACATACAGGACGCATGACCACTGGTTTTCGGGGACAGGGGGAGTATCTTACTCATAGCATAAGATTGCTGCTGGTCAACAATCTGTGTTGGCGTAGGACAGTGCCGAGAGGTTGAATACTCAGACATACAATCCACCTTGCAAAACCACCCCTCAGAGGGCATTTTTTTCTCCAAGAGAGAGGTTTCAGACAAATTGCTGTTTACTTCCCCAGAGCACGCTTGCCACGGAGGCTGCAGAACTCCTGTCCATATTTGTGGCAGCTTTGCACAAACACCAAACCCATTTTCATATGAGCCTTTAAATGGTACCGAGGAGAAACCCAAGCAAAGTTCAGAAAATATTCAGAGGAAAAGATTTAGTGGGGAAAAAAATACTATAAAGCGCTTATTTAGTATGAATTAGCTGCAGAGGAATCACTCGAGTGTTTACTCCATGCTTTGCCACTAATATTTATCTTGGAGGAGCTGAGAAGGCAGAAAGGAAAATGCTTTGGTATCGGTCCATTAGTCTGGAAGTGACACAGAAGAATACGTGAAAGCATTTGCTGACCATGCAAGATGTATCTCTTTCAATAATAGAAATATATTTCTATTTTTGTGCTCAAGGGAGGCATTTGTGGTAATGGTTTTCACTGCAGTAAAGCTGTGACATGACTTCTGCTCAGCCTGATGACGGTTCTTATCCAGGTCTTGGGAGGGCAGGGGCTGGGGAAGAAAGTATCTGGCAACCTTCTTTCCAGCACCAAATGCACGGACAGGTTTATGTCTGCAATCTAACCCTGCTGTAGGGTTACGAATTCAACCCTGCCTTGAGTTTGTAGAAGAATTTGACTCTTGAAATAGCTTATAGTTGATTGCTACACATTGCTACACTATCTGTTCTTGACAAATGTCACAGTTAATTTGCAGCTAAAGCTGTTTCTTTGAAGACCATTTGTGTGGATATATAGAGAGTAAACTTTTCTCATACACACTGGCCAGAACTGACTTTAATCTGCTAGATTAAAGCAGAAATTCATTTCCTCTTTGTTAGTTCCAGCATCCTGACAACAATATCAAATAGGGTCCAATGATTATCTTGAAATTAAGTCAGTGCCCTGCTTTGTGGTTTTTGGGGAGAACTATTTCCCTTTCCTACTTTCAGTGGAGGGCTGTCACAAAGTTTCTTGCGGATCATAAATATAAAATCCACTTCACATTCACAACTGAGTCGTAAGTCTTTGCTGAAGACCAAAATATAGTACATTATTAAAGGTGCCTTCAGGAGGTGTACCCATAAAACAGTGTTATGAGTAACTGTCCCTTATCTTTCATGCATGTTTTGCAGGAAAATATGTCTTGTCAAGTTGACTGTGATGGATGAGATTTATTGTACTATACTGAATATACTAATGTGTAAGAATCTGGACAATCGTATTGCTAAGGGGGAGCAGCTGGAAAACCACAGGCAGCAGAGTATTACCAAAACTTAAAATCCACAAGAGTGTCTTAAAAATCTCCAGACTTCACTAAAATTATTATATTCTCTTATTTTGCCATTTTAATTATTATTTTAGCTTTCCTGTTCATTCTTTATGGGTGGCTGCTGAGAGACTGATAAGTTGTTTTTTGACCTTCTGTGGTAGAAGTACTAAGGTTTGTATTGTGGGCTGCCTGGATATGTGGAACTTGGATGTAAGGTGTGAATTTTATGTTAGCATAAGATCACCTTTCCCTTGAACCATCCTGTCCCAGGCTTCTTTGCTCCTTACAGCCATTCTCAGCTGTGCTATCACAGCAAGGGAGGACAGCACTTATTCCTCCAGTTTTCCCAGCAAGGGAAGAGGTAGATCTGCTCCAAGCTGTTATCTCCCCTGGTGCTCTCCTTTCCTCTTCTCTCTTGTGCAAATGCTTCCCCGCACCCCCTGCCTGCCTCAGCATTTCTCCTGGCTCCTGAAAATGGAAGGAGAGCATCCCTTTATTGATACAGTTTATGGCAGTTTGCAGTCTAAAATTCAGTGGAGCAGCTATGACAGTTTATATTCAGCAAAAATCTGCCCTTGGGTAGCATTAATAGTGTAATTTTATATTCATATTAATCAGTCTGACAGCTTCCTCCTGGAAGGACGACTTCCCACTGGAATGCTTCAGATAGGAGGGTAGGAGTAAATTATTGAGGTTTTAAAGTTTATAAAAAGTGGCTTAAAGAAGTGAATTTTTTTTTTTTTTTTTTTTTTTTTTTTTTTGCTTCTGGTATATCATCAGCTCTCTGCTGTCAGCAATTATGGTTGTAGTTGTAACACATCTTGCTTGTCTACACCGTAGTGAGTAAGCGATAGCAGTTTGAAACAGGTCTCTCTGCTGCTGAAATGCTTTTCATGAGGCAAAAGCAGCTGTAAGCCTACACGTTGTAAGATGAAGGAAGACGTGGGGGAGCCTGGCTGAATCCTGAAGTCCTGCAGGAACACGTCTCCTGTTTTGGAGCAAGTGTTGTTTCAGCAGTGATCCTCCGACACTGGTAGTCTTCTTGGCACTGATTGTTGGTATTCAGACAATTCAAAGACTGTTTTTTAAGTTGTTCAGCCTGCGTGCACACATATTTCATGCCTTACAAGTTCCTGTACTACTTGTCCTAGTTGAAGTATAGCTGGATTGTTTTAAGGTACATAACGTCGCTCATTTTTCTTTGTATAATTTTTCCAGGTGGAAACTTGTTTGTGCAGCATAATGTTTGCTTTGGTGGGCTTTCCTTGTTAACTGGACACTTCAAAAGTGTTGCTTGTCTCATGTAAGAGAATGTAGATGAAAGCAGCACACTTTAGGGAGTAAATTTTGCAATACCCTTCAGCTTCTTCGGGGATTTTGGTTGTAAAAAGCTGATCAGGGACAATAGAAAGCATGTTTCTGCACAGTTTACCTTTATCAATCTGGATAGTGTTGTGTTTTGCCTAAGTAATTGGTAATGTTTTCCGTCCCAAGGCTTGAGGACCCATATCAATAATTACTATAAAGATACTGACCAAGATGACGAGCTGATTTAATTTGTATGCATATCTTAAATAGTGAGATAATGAAGCCCAAAGCCAGACTTGCACCGAAAAAGACTTTATTAAAACATATCATATTAATGTGGATTTATTGTGGATGTCATTTTGTATACACAACGTTCATAATTTCTATATTCCATGTACTGACTTCAGCAACTGTTTTTAAGCCTATTATTTTGTTTTTGCAGTAATAATGTTGCACGGTCTCTGTAAACGTGCTTGTGAAGATTAAAGCCTATCAGTGCATCATGTTTCTCTTGGTCCCATCAAAGACATGTACAGTGCAGACATAAATGTTGATAGTACATACGTCATTGCAGAAAAAATGGACAAATTGCCCTTCTCGAAGTGATACTGGCAACAGTATCTTGGGATAACAAATCATCTCTTCTCTGTGCCATTTCCAGGCTTCAGATTTGCATCAGCCTGCAACAAGGGCAGAACATCGAGTCTCCAAAAAACACAACCACCCCCAGTCCCCACTTACCCAAACAAATAATCTTTTTACTGCTACTGTTATGTCAAAAACAACAAAGAACACAGCTTGGTTTTCTCATAATAAAAAAGAAGGAAGAGTATCTTCTTGTATTTCTTTCTTTAGCGTTTCTGGAAATGGCTGTGCATCATTTATCTTTACACAGTTTTTCTTTTCTCTGATTTGACTTCTTAGTTTAAAAAGATTACAGCTTTTGAAACATAGTTTTGTTGCAATATATGTAAAGCAAGAACTTGTATAGTACTTGCCTAGCAGGATATATGCTGAATATATTCTTTCTATGTATTATGTATATAGAAAGTGTATGTATATATTATAGCATATGTCATCCAAAATATTCAAAGTATTACCTTAGATTACTGGTCCTGAATGAAGTGTAAATGTCACAAGCAACTTTTATTAAATTTTTGAGAGAATTTATGTATATCAAAGATCCTGAGAGCATCATCACTTTGCTGGCCCCAATGGGTGACACGTTGCTGTCAGAAACATCTTTAATCGGTCACTTCTGAGCCTGTTACATAGTAACCCGCCTACAGCCTGTGTCGCCAAATACCGTCATTGGTGCTTGTGCGTGGATAGGAGGAGAAATCCCACACTTGGGGAAGGAAACTCCTGAAGCAATGGCTTCACCTGTGCTTTAGCTCTGCTTGCACACACATCATTTTAGTTTATTTTTTGGTGTTTCTGGAGCAGCAACCAGTGCTTTTTGGATGTGGTAGGAAGGGCCATAAGCTAGAGTGAGCCACAAAGGGGGTTGCTGTATCCAGTGTTGTTCATGCTTGGAACTACAGCCCAGACTTTTTCTTCCACTTTTCACTTGCTCCATCTTTGGAGTGATTTTATAGAGGGAAAAATTTCATCTCTGGTTTTTAAACATTGCATTGTGAAAGTAGCAGTAGGGAAGGAAGCAGGCTGCTGTATTAGCCCTAAGTGTGGCGACAGATGCATGTTGTGCCTGTCTTACTAAAATACCTTAATGTTAGGTCTTCCTTTATCTAGGACATCCATGACTGATGTTAATGCAGCAGCCTTACTGCAGGGAATGCTAAATAAAAGCCAAAAAATCTTTTTTACTGCCCTGTAATTATTTGGTATTAAATGGGGATAACATCTATTAAGTTAGCATCTACAAAAACATTACAAGTTGGACTTGAGTGATAACCCAGACACAGCAAACCCATAGTACAGTAGGACTGGTTCAATAGACTGATTTCGCAGTCTGCATCCATCCTGCTGCAATGTCATTTTTGGGTTTCATTTTGGAATTTCCCAGGTAATAGCAGTGCAGAATTATTGTTGATTTCAGTATGTTGTGCTTGATGCTGCTGGAGCACCTCCTGTATGAGGACAGGCTGAGAGAGTTGGGGTTGTTCAGCCTGGAGAAGAGGAGGCTCCAGGGAGACCTTACAGCAGCTTCCAGTGCTGAAAGGGGGCTACAGGAGAGATGGGGAGGGACTCTTGATCAGGGGGTGTAGGAATAGGACAAGGGTGATTGATTTTAAGCTGAAAGAGGGTAGATTTAGGTTAGATATGAGGAAGAAATGTTTTCCCATGCAGGTGGTGAGGCACTGGCACAGGTTGCCCAGAGAAGCTGTGGATGCCCCATCCCTGGAGGTGTTCAAGGCCAGGCTGGATGAGGCTTTGAGCAACCTGGGCTAGGGGGAGGTGTCCCTGCCCATGGCAAGGGGGAGGAACTTGATGATCTTGAAGGTCCCTTCCAACCCAAACCATTCCATGCTTCTGTGATTCACAGGCAGGAGTCTTGACAGCAGTGAACATGGAAGAATGGCTCTACTACCACTCTGCCCTACTGCCTTGATGTCACCTTTGAGGAGCAATCCAGGCTCTTCCTCCCAGTTGTTTCTTTTCAACTTTCAAATCAGAACTGTTATCACAGCTTTGTAAAAAAAAAAATCCAAAATGGTCTTCAAAAGGCTAGTGCACAATTTTACCCGTTACTCTGATGTGTGAATTTCACCGTAGGTAACAAAGGGTGACAGTGTGACCAGAAGGCAACTGGAGTTTCTGTGGCATGATGGATTTCTAAGTGGAAACAAATCTTGCAGATTTTTAAAAATAATTCTGGATGTTAGCAGCAGCTGAAATAATAGTTATGTGGTTGATTCTTTGCTCCGCATGGGCAGCACTTTACAGGGGTATCCACAGTGTAGCCGTTGGTCTCCATTTATAGTTTATTCACATTTATAAATATTGCTTATATATTCAAAATATTCAATTCTGCATTCCTACATGTTTTTACATTCACCTCTGAAGCAAAAATTACATCTGAAATTCAAATCTTAACTCTATTACAGCGTTCTTCCGTTCTGCGCTAAGGTTTTCATTATGTTTCTGAAATTTATTTATTAAATGCTTATGCCGTTACGAATTTGGGAGAAAAACCTGACATGTGAGCCACACGTCAGCAGTAATTTGGCCGCTTTAGCTTTTGTCAAGAATAAAACCCCCCATGATTAACAATTTTTATGCATTGTACAGTATATGCTCAATAAACTGTGCAACTGCAAAGAGATGTCTGCACTCACAAATACAATGAGTGTCAGAAAATGCCATTCAATAACCTATTTTGCTTTAAATATTTAAGGATGCTCATAAAAGCACACACTCAGCATTAAAAGAACATTCTTAAGGCTATAATCCCCTAAATTCAAAAATGCTGGAGTTGAGTTTCCAGTCCTCGTAGTGTGTACCACACTTTCCCATACGCTCAGTTTCTGTGCTATTCATGCTATTAGCTGTAGCTTTAGATTTAATTTGTATCTTTTTTTTTTTCCTTTCCCAGTGGCAGTTTAAGGTACAATGTTATGCTAATTCCACATTAACAGCAGAAAAAATTAATTTCATCTGATTAAATTAAAATGCATGGTTGTGATTTCATCTTCAGCTCCGTACTCCTGAAGGAGACTTAAAGTTGCTGATCTGTTGAAGGCAGGAGGGAGGATGTGCAAGGACAGCGATGGGACAGTGCTGTGCCTTTGCCCTTATCCCCTTGAGAGGACATCTCTAAGTAGAGATGCTCTGCCTTTGCAAGTCACCATTTTTTCCCCTGTTCTGCCTAGGGTTCAGCCTTCAGGTATGCCAGTAAAGAGTAACACTAACCTTTGACTGTAGTAAGTAATGCCTTGTGCCAAGCAGTTTGTATTTTAATTTCCATAATTCTAATGATTTAAATTCTGTTCCCTCTGGTACATAAAACTAGTTCTGGGTTAGATGTAAACAATAGTTAGACCGCTGTTGTTTCTCTTCTATAATAACCCATATTTAATGAAGTGGAGAATAACTAATAAATAACAACTGTTTGTAGATCTCCCTGCTGGCAGCAGAAGAAGGTATAATTGCTTTTTAGTACATTAGTGCCGTCATTCCTGTGATTAGCCAGGAGCTAGTCTGAGATGTTTATAACGTGACCAGAATCGAGACCTGCATCATCGTCACCAAACATGCAGCTCTGCCGCTCCAAGGAGCCTCCTTAGATCCAAACTCAACTTTGCCTCTTTCTCAAGATTTTAATCTTCTGACTCAGAACCCGGTATCCAAGAACTCAGAATTGAACAGCTATTTCATTTAAGCAAGTCTGGGCTTCTAATAAATTCAAAATCCTTTTTCTGCAGCCAGTTCATTAAATTTTAACTTGTGCAGTCTTTTTCTAGAAGGGCTTTGAGCAGGATTTTCCCTTTGCTGGGATAAATTACATTTCTCTGTAGATGCTGTGGGTTGTGGTATATTTAAGAATGATGTTACATGGGTTCTAAAACTGGCAAATTCCATTATATTTATTGGATTAACCTCTGAACTTTCTAGTCTTAAAAATACCTCAAAACATCAGACATGAAGCAGACAGCTTTTGGGGGGTATAATTTACTTCATTTGTCATCTTCTGTAATTATTTTTCCAGCGCTACATCTACCACAGAGACAATATGTGAATTTCAATAAGCTGTGAAAAGCTGTTCATGAGAGGAATAACAATTTAGACATGTGGAGGTAGTTACTCGCATTCATTTATTTTTAAATAGAAGTTTCTTTATCCTTCTTATTTTCATCCTTTATTATTAACAATGTTGTGGCTTTTCCCAGAACACTGCCATGGTGTGTGCAAGTTCTGCAGACAGCTGTACTTGGAGGGCAATTTCTTTCAATTAAGCTGAATTAGCTAAAATGGGTTAAAATAACAAGGAAGTAATTTAAACTGCTAACCTGAGCTAAAAGCCGGATTCCCCCTCATCACATGCATTAAAGCTGAAATGAAGAACAAACCTTTTTTCCAGTGCAGGAAACTGTAAGTAAATTAAGAGCCTGCTTGGTAGTAAAATGCTGGTAGGACTTTAGTCTTAAGTATTGACCTTTACTGGTAGTTTTCGGATGCTTTATTTGATAATTTCCTACTCAGCTTGTCATTACTAGGCAGGCTTTTTATACTTCTGAATTCCCTGAAGCTGTTTCCTGTAAAACTTGGGAAGCAGCCTGTATATAAGACCTTCTCATAACTGCTTTTCATTTGCTTTGTTCAGTCCTTTCGGTTAGAGACTTCATGGCTTTTATACAGCAATAAAGTTAGTAAATAAAGTGTTTGCATCAGGTATCTTACTCCAGCGTGAGTCTTCTGAAACTCTAAGAGGGGTCACCACATCTTGTTTGAAAGAGGCTAACAGCATCTGCCATGGCAGTCACAGCTGATGGCCCCGTTGTCCTCCACCAGGTCTCCAGACCTGCAGGTCCCCAGCGGCAGTTGCCGAAGCCCAAGGTTTTGTGCCAGCCAGCGACATCTGTCCTCTCTGATTTCAACCTCCCTTTTCTGCTGCTGCTTTTGAAGACTCTGCTGTGCAGAGTTCTGCCTGGAGGACTGAAGTCCAGCTCTGCGCTCTTCTTCTTGCTGTAGGTAGTCTATCTGTTCCTTAAGATCTCCCAGCCCTGCTGCTGAGCCAGGTTGCTTTTTACATCCCCTCCTTTCATTTTCCTTTGTTGGCTGTTCAAGTGCAGTGAGTTAACTGGCTGTGCCTTTATCTGTTCTTCTATGTTGTGACCTTCATAACTGCACCAGATGACTTTTTCTTCACTTGCTCATAAATAATTTTCTATTCTTTTATCAGATTTTTTCCTCTTCTGCTTTTTTCCTAGTGCAGTGCTTTATTTTTACAGCTGTCAGCAGTTATTTGAAGTATACCAGTGTCACTACCCCTGAAATCCTTCCAGTCAGTGAGATAACTGTTTCTTAACACCTGCTGATTTCTTTATATATATATATATACACGTATAGATATTTCTCACCCATTTAAGTCTCTGGTTCTTTTTTTAGGAGAAATGCAACAATTCCTGTATTAGCACTGCCTACTGAACATTTGCTTTATATTTGGACTTTGCTGTTCCTGTCTCTCATGAAGGAGAGACAGTGGTTAGTAAAGACCAGCTTTGTGGATGCACTGCACTAGTAGAAGAGCATGTATCCATATGTATTTTCGGTGCAAGTATAAATACTCTGTGCAGACTATAGCTGTGGTACTTTCTCTCTCTCCACTCTTCTAATCCTTTCCTACTGAGATTTGTGAAAGAAACTTGTGATTTCTTCTTATGCTGCTTGCTCTGTAAAGAATATTTTTCTGATCTCACACGACTAAGCTGCACTCCTGCTCGCTTTCAGGCCCTTTGGGCAAACTTGCTTTTCTGTCTTCCTTTCTTCACATTTCCTTCCAAATATTTGAGGTTGCACTGAAAGGAAAAAAAAAGCTCACTTGTATATGCCATTCATGTAAGTCAATTTTCCTTTATATAGCTTTCATCTCATGCTATATATTGGTCATTGTAAACGTGTAACATGCAATGCAATTAAGAAATAACACAGTTTAGGACAACACACAACAAAGCTTTGTATTCTGGGTGTACTCAATAAATTAGCATCTTGAAAAAGTACCGAAGAGCAATCCAGTGTTTTAGTCCACCTAATGCTCATTCGGAGGCTTTCTTGGACTAACCTAACACTAGCAATGATGATGAAAAAGTTTAAGTGGTAGAAATTTGCTGGTGGCTACACACAGAAATATGAGGACTCTTCCTAAAAGCTGGCAAGTACCTTCCTAGTAAATATTAGAGAGAACTCTTCATGGTTTATTGAGTTAGGTGGTGTTGGGTTGACGGTTGGACTTGGTGATCCTTGAGGTCTTTTCCAACCTTTATGATTCTATGATTATGGGACTTTTGGATTCAGTGGCAAGGGAAACAAAGCTGGAAAGAATATTTCTTAATGCTCACAGAGATGTTCTAGTATGAGGAGCAACAGAGATAACGTGGGATTTATTAACACAGAACTTTCAGCGGTTCTGTTGTAAGAAGAGGCAATGAAGAACTTAATAATGCAGAATGAAGTTAACATAGAACTGGTTTTTGCCACTGCTGTCTTATAGAATGAAAATGGGAAAAATGTTCAAAATTCTTCCAGAGAGAAATAAATGAGATGGGAGATTTAAAACAAGCAACCAAACCAACTTGCTGATTATCCTGATTGGCAGCCCAAGATACTCTTCATCAGAAGGTATCTTAAATTGTCGGGAAAGGCCAAGCTGAGTAGGAAAAGGGCAAGAGAGAGGAAGGGAAGGAGGTGAAGTTTGCGAAACTAATTAATGTGTAGCATGTGAAGTTATTTTCCTTTAGTTATGCAGATTTATAATTCACTAAATGCACTTTTTTTTCCTGCATTTTATAACTGTATTGAGATATCTATGATGAGAGTCATGAGCCCATGCTGTCTCTTCTGGGCAGCAGTGTGATTGACACTACCCATGGCCCAGGGTGGAGTAGCAGCCCGAGAGGCAGTGGTGGGGTCCACCAGTCCTCTGGTGGTGTGCAGCCTCCGGATTAGCCCATTACCAGGTAACACGGGTGACTGAAGATCTCGTGCCAGTTCTTCATTTTTCCACGGTTAGCTTTCAGTCAGGCCGACCTAAACACGGTCCTTGGCCACATTTTTACTGGATGTAATGTGACATGGGAACGTGTGCCTGGTGGTGGGAGAGAGCAGGACTGTTGCTTTTGATGATAAGTTGCTGTTAAGTCAAGCGTGTCTTGCATCTGCGTGGAAAAAAAGGGTGGCGAAGAAGCATTTTTGCTAGCGGAACAAAAGCGTGGCCGTTTGGCTTTTCTTGGAGTTGGTGTTTTATCAGTTGCAAATGCAGTGATGGTCATGGTCCTTTCTGCCCACATCCCTTCTTCTCCCAAATCACCTGCATTTTAAGATGTTCTTGGGTTTGCAGTCATTCGTTGCTTGTTCTTTTCCAATCTTACATCAACGTTACTTTTTCTAGTGTAGGCAGCGCATGCTTCCCAAGGTCCCAGCCGTGTCTCTGCATGCTTGTGGACCATTCATGTCAGTGGGAGTGTGAAAACCTACCAGAGGGTGGATTTTGGACCAGGAATGTTTTTTCCCCCGGTCATGGGTTGAATGCTATTCCAACTTTTATTCTGGCAGCTACCGTGAAAGGCATGTGTTTTGAACATCAGGCGCTGCTATTTTTTCCAGGACACGATAATTCCATTTTCAAATGCAAAATGTACAAACATCCTGTCCACTTCTGTGATGAACACTACTTCTAAAAAAAAAAAAATCTCTTAAGATAACACTAAAAGGGATACATCAAAGAGGAACCGTGTAAAAAAATTTCCCCTATCTAAAATAAACCTGCAAACAAAGCCCTGGATAGGATGTTGGTATTAATGATTTGTGTAGCTTCCTTACAGAGGATCTGTAAACTAAGGGGTTTTTTATCTATTTATAATGCATTTTCTGTTCCAGCAGTTTAAATATTTTTTATCTATTTATAATGCATTTTCTGTTCCAGCAGTTTAAATAGAGTGGGTTTTATTTTGATTTATGGATCAAGTTAAGGTAGGCTGACTAGGTGCTTTCTCTTTCTTCAGTTCTACATCTACCTGCTGCAGCCTATTGTGAAAGAATTAATCAAATTATGCTGCCTGTAATTATTACCTTGGAATGTCATACCTCCAGGAACAGGATGCTCCAAACACCTCATTTAGAAGCTGTATGTGAATTACCCCCAAAATTGTATTTTTGTTTGTTTATTTTGTTCTATGCATTACAAAGAGGTTGTTTCTTCCTTTTACTAAGGTTGACGAATATGTCAGATATTTTGTTCTGCTCAGACCATTGCTCTGTAGCTGGCTGTAATTAGTGTGCCTTCAATTACATGATTTTTTAAACTATGGCCACTATATTTTTTACCAGGAAATTTTTGTGCAGGCAGTGACTACGATTTAACTACACGTTCTTGGTTTTGTCTTTCTGTGACCTGGTTGAGCTCTTTAATTCCTCAGATGAGGCAAACCAGCAATAAAGCTCAAAGCAGGGGTTTATGCTGCAAGGTATAATGATGCCACATAGCCTTCAGGCGAGCCAAAATACTCTATTTTAAAATCCAAGATAATTCTTTGAAGTATTTATTCCAGTCCGAAAAGGCAGTGGGATCCACACAAAATAGATTTTATTTATGTCAGAGGTACAAAGTTGAGGCTCTCTTCTGGACAGACACAGCTACTGTGACTTTTGCAGAGATTTAGGCCTGAAAGTGGAAATTCTTTGATTTTTTTTTCTGGTTATGTACTCATTCCTTAGAAAAATCACTTTTTAGTGTCTTTGTTGGCTTGTTTGTTTTCTAGAAAGGAACAGGTCAATGCTGCAAAGCAGCCACTGACTGAGGATATGAAATTATTTGTGCATATTAACATAGAATGCAAGTTTACAAATTTCTAGCTGTCATCCCATTTGTTTAGTTTCCACTGGTGGGCTCTGTGGGGAAACTGGTGGTCTCGTGACACCAGGAGAAACCTCTCACATTCCCTCTGAGTTTCCCATGATGCAGAAGCTTTAGATGCAGAGCCAGAGCAGGGTTTGCCTACGCTGGGTTTCCCCTGTGTTAGCTGTGATTGCTAGAGTTGACCAAGAGGTACCAACAAATATGAGAAGGTTCAACAAATGCATGGAAATAATTAAAGGAAGGCTTTTGCTTCCCTTCTTTATGGTTATAACATTTGGTGTTTTATTAAAAATTTAAAATGCCAAATCTGACATATGTTTTTATGCTAGACACCTTTAAAGAAAAGGAAAACAGTCACAGGAGTACTGGAGAGCCAAATGTTAAAGATGTGATTTACCCTGAATTCCCTGTCATCTTTATACCTCAAGTCCTTTTCTAAATGAATACTCAGATAAAGTCGCATGGAAATTATTTTATTAGGTCCCTGTCAGAGTTAAAGTGTTGTTCCTTTTAGAAAGAAACAATCTGCATGTTATTTTGGCAATATTTGGTAAGAGAATAACAGAGCACAGATTTTTCTTGCAGTTGATTTCATTACAAAAAGTACACAATGCTAAATGACTGAGAGACATTTGGAATGAATGGGTTTCTAGCTTGTTTTTTAAGTGAAAGTCAGATTATTTCTTGGACACATAACTATGAGACTATTTTAACAGCTTTTTTGCTTGACCCTGTAGTTACATATTTTATTTTACATAATGCCTATGATCCGTAGCGCTAAGACTAATAGCCGCCACCAATAATAAAAAAGGTTTCAGGATGTGTGAGACTTGATTTCAGCTGATGATAGCTCATGCTTATGCTTGTAGATGCTCTCCTCAACTTGTCGTTGACAATCCTCAATTCATGGGGCAGCTCTGGCAGGAAGGTGCCACCAGCGACTGCAGAGGGAAACTTTTCTAAACCACCTCACCAGGCTGGCTGGTCTCTAGGTCTGCTCTGCTCTTGGGGTGAGAGACCCACTGGGAACGGGAGTTCTTTAGAGGGTTGGCTGAAGTGTTCCTGCTTTTAAACCTGTTTTTTTCAGTTGAGTCAGAACCTGGAGTTCAGTCATGGGTTTGCTTCTGTGTCTCACCAGTCTATCCCTTGTCTTCCATCTACAGTAACAGCCTTTTCTATCAAGCGCATCTTGCCGATGTGTGTAAAGTACCATCTGAAATGATTTTAAGATGTTCTAATACTACCCCAGTCAGATTACCTAAATGTGGTGCTTGAAGAGTGCGCGTAGTTTGGTTTTCAGATACAGCTGTGTTTTACTGTTCTATTTATTCTGTGTGTGTTTAGTATAATATCTAGTATTGCATATAGCCCTTGCCACAGAATATCTATGAAGTAGATTTTAATATTCAAAAGATCTAATTATGCAAAAAATGTACAGTGAGAACATGAGGTTGAGTAACACAATGTCTAGGCTATGTTGAAAAGTTGAGCCCATAAATTGTAAGTTGTTAAAGAATTTAAGGAGTTTAAGAAGAATAAAGCTAGATGCCTTGAGAAAGGATGCCAAATGACTGAGAGCTGGGGGAGGAATAAAAGTGGGAAAGCTGTGCAAAGAGGCCAAGGGCAAAAGCATGGCAATGAGAAGTAAAAATAGCAGGATAAAGATCATACTGCTACCAAAAAATAGCCTGTAGTTCCTCATGTATATGTGAAGCTTGAACAGTGACCAAAATAACCTTCATGGAAGAGAAATCCAAGATATTTACATACAAGCTCCCCAGAACACCTACATATGGATGTAGGTGAAGAAGTATTTCCTTGTGTAATAGCTTTTTACCCACTGGAATAATGTCAAGCCAAATTCAATTCTGTTTTCTTTTTGCTTTAGTTGCTGGGATTAAAGATTTCACTTTCAGGTAGTTTAATCTGAATTTCTTTAAAAATATAATTTCTCACAATTGTATCTAATGAAAACATTCATTAAATAATTTTGTATTTGAATTCATTCATCCTCTTTGATTTCTACCCTATTTCCAAGCAGTAGAGTTTATTGCAAAACTTTGGAAAACCAGATTTTGTTAAAACAGAATATTTTCTTAAGTGTCAGGAAATGTCAGGCATTTTATCATGATTTCCTACGGCTGTTGCGCTTGCAAATTTGATTTGCCAGTTCACTAAAATGCTCTTTTTGAAAATATTGCATCTACATGTAAGGGAAAGGGAGTTTATGGACTCAGAAATTGAGATAAGGAGTTCAGAAGTAGCCCTGATTACATTTTCTTGGGCTCTTTGCTTATATCTTTTGTTTTAACATTTTGTGGAGCCTCTTAGGTGTGGAAATGAAATGAAATGTTTCCTTAAAGCAGCGCTTTTGCCTACAAAAACAACGTGTACATTCAGTTTAGTTCATCAGATTAATTTGCTCTCAGATTCATGCATTTTCATTCTAGGATATTTTTGGTTTTAAATATAAGTATCTGTAGCTCTTTAAGGTGAGGCTCATTCTCAGTATTTATTTTGCAGAGGATTTTCTTCTTTCTATAATGGGATGGATTAAAAATAGCCAAGATTCAATCAAAAGGCCAAGCAAGGCAAACTAATCTCGTTTCGAACTACTGAGCTGGCATATACACCGAGAGAGGGATTGGCACAGGGATTTTTATGTTGCTTTGCAGCTGACAGAGCTACCTTCAACTGCAAGTTTCTTTTGAGTGAAGTCCAGCTTAGCGCTCTTATCAGTACTCATCCCGACCAAATAAGCTTTTCTCAGAAAACAGGAAATCAATAGACTCTAAGTTTATGTAGTGATTTAATACCTGTCAGGGCACTGAATAATGCCAGAACCTGGGGATTTGCCTGCAGAAAGCCTCCCAGAAGTTGGTGATGCTCTTACCAGCGGCATTAACTTCTATGATTTTTCTTTTTCTCTGGGGAAATGGAGTGATGGTTTGTATGTAACTGTAGCCTGGTGCGTCGATCTTTGGATACCCGTCTCACTGAAAGGTATTGTGATAAATGAGTGTTGAGAACTCGGGTGTGTCCGTGTTTAGGCAGTTGGTGATGTGTCTGATTTACCAAGTGCCTCGAGCCCCTCCAACTTCTTTTAACTTCTTCATCAAAGCTACCTAAAGTTTATCTTTCCTGTAACAAGCTTTTTGGTCTTGCCTTTTGCCTACCCTTCTCCTCCCTATGTCTCCCAAAGAAAACTCATTATTCTTTGGCTGCAGCACTATACCAGTATGTTGGCTCCAAAATTGGTTTCTCAGTCTTCTACACACTATGTGTCTGCCAGGTTTTTTTCCCCTGACATTTCCTGTTGGTATTTTATTTTTCTCTATTTAGATTAGTTTCTGTCACACCCACAACATTCCAAAATCCTGTTTTATCCTGTTTTTGCTCAGTGTTGGCACCATTTCTTTCAACCATGCTCATGACACTGGGATTCTTTCAGATGTTGTTTTCTCATTCTCTGTGTCCCAACTTCAGGCGCCAGGAAACAGCCCACTTTTTGGTGCAGAAAGCCTTGATTCCAGCAGTTTCCTGCTCTAAAGTATTTTCTCACATTTTTGTCCTGATCTATTGAAACACTTCAAGTAGCAATTTTTTTCCACTTTGCTGTTGTCTTTTGGTCTCACTGCAGTTTGTCCCTTTAGTATGTAGTTCTGCGCAAAACAGCGTTTACAGTGGCGTTGGCAGAGAAGCAGTGTTGCAGTGGAATATTCAGTGGCTGGAAATAAAGCTAGATGGCAGCATGAAGGGTGATCCAGTAGTTGAGATCATCCAGTACCTCGAAGAAATGCCTTACCTGGATGGGTTTAAAAGCAACTGCATTTTTAGAGGATGTGCTGGAAGAATTGGGAAAGTTTAGACATGGTTTAGTTATCAAGTATGGTAAACAGAGACAAGTTGGAGACAACACCTTGGATGTGTCCTAAGAATAATACTGGGGTTCTCCTGGTCTCTAGGATAAGAGGATGAGAGGAAGACTTGCAGGAAAAGATTTAAGAGCTGTGCCTCCACTGCTTTGTCCTACACTGTGTGAATATCCCCAAGTAAATGTTAAAGCTGTCTGACTTGGATTTTAGTTCAGAAAGCTCTGGAAAGTCAAGGTAGATTGGCAAATTGTCAACATAAAGATTACAGCTGATTTGGTTTCTGTGAGTGGGACTCAGCCATGATCCTTGCCTTGGACAAGCATTATGAAACCCTCATGGAAAATAACAGGTGGGATGGGAATAATTCTGTGAAAAAGATCCAGATGGAATAGTTAGCACCAGCAGGGGGGGAAAAAAGAGAGTGGCATTAAAGCAGGAAAAATTTCAAGAAAGCAATCCTGTCAGTGGCAGTGAAGTTACTGACAGTGATGTGGACGGAGGTGTCTGGGAAGCGTGTCGGTAGAGACCTCAGCCCATGCGATCTTATCTGAGAGTCATCCCCAGTTATGCCGCTGATCTGCCTCATTTTTTTTCTGAGCTCTGTTTTCTTTGATGCCACCTGCATGTTTTGAAATTTTACCTTGAAATACATCTTCTTGTTCATGCCTCTCAGCAAATCTGTTTCTGCTGTGCAATCTGTACGTAGTTTCTTCTGCCTTGAACTGTACCAGACATGGTACAAGCTCAGACGTAGGATCTAAGTATGAGGAACGTGTTGGTTTAATACAAGCATTCTGCAGAGGAAAAAAGTTGTTTATTTTACAGGGATTTAGAAGTATATAGCAGCAAGGAAATGCACTGCAGGAGAGGTGGGATTTGTAAAGCCTGGGGACAGCAGACGGTATTCGTTGCACGTTGAGCACACAGTGCTGTGTGTGCCTCTGGTAGCAGTCCTGACTCTATTAGTGGAGCTTATTTGTGGTACACAGGTCCAGCTCAGTGTGCTCTAAGCTGTTATATCTTCCATCAGTTGTGTGGCATGGAAAAAACAGCAGAGGAGAGAATAATGCTTGTGCAGGCGGAGTACAGGTAATGAAGAGCGGGGAGAGGGAAACCCAGAGTTTGTTCGTCCTCAGGGGGGAATTCTGAAGTTAGGGCACAGCACCAGGCTGAAGCAGAGAGCATAGCATTTTACCAAAGAGACAAGTGCCTAAGAGTTTGGGGAAAAAAATTAATGAATACAGAAAATAATAAATCAAAAACTGAATGGCAGCAAAAGAAATATTTTCTACCAGCTCTTTTTCCTGAGAAAATAATCTTGATCTCACCAGCTTCCAACTACATACCTCAGAGGTTGTCAGTTAGCTGAATCAGAAAAACATGAGCAATTTATTCACAAGAGGCAGGTATTTCAATGAATTTTTGAAAGCAAAGGCTGTAAGATAAGCTGCTTGTTAGCTGTGTTAATCTGGTTCATAGGGAACAGCCGTATTACACTTTGCTGTTGCTTTCGATGAAAATCTGAGCAATATTATTCTTCTCACAAGATGCATTGTGTGCTGGAGTGCTGAAAAGTGATGATCCAAAAGATGATGCGTGTTCCCTGGAGTAAAGGATGCACAACCGTTCCTGAGCTGATGACTGCAGGGTATACATAACACGCTTTGTAATAATAACTCCGTTGCAAATAAGCCTGGGAGGAACTTTTCCATGAGCTGTGGCCCTGGACACACTGAGGAGCCACGGGGTGATGATTATGAGCTTGGGGTCTGGCTTCTTCACTCCTCTGCCAGCGTGCTGTGCAACCTCAGTTGAGACACTTACTTTCTCCGTGTCTGAGGTTTCCTTTCTGTGGATAGGACACACAAGAGTGGTGATGGCATTCTGCAAAATAGCCATCTCCCCGTGAAATGAAAGCACGACCAGCCTTTATGATATATTGGGTTTCTCTGAATTTCAAATCTGTTTTTCTTTAGAAGCGTTGGCTCAGGTTTACTTAAATTTCTGTTTAAACTCCTGGAAGTTAAAGCTTGAATATTTTTGGGAACTTTCCAAATAAGCTCTGTTGCATAAGTTGCTTCACTACATACTCCTGATAAAAGGTATGTGCTTTTAGTCATCTCAAGGCTCACTGTGAAATCTGAAAACTTCAGGCTGTGTCACTTTAATATACAAACATGCTCAGCAATACAAAAGGCTTAAAATCAAAGCTGTGCTGTTATCTCTTCAGACCAGGAGCTTTTTCAAGGAGGTTCTAATGCAGAAGCAAAATAACTTCCAGTTGCGTCTTTGAAGTTTTTTTAGTGTGATATCATGGACATTTAATCCATGCTGTGGCTGCTCTTAAAAATAGTGAGAAATTGCAAAGTGAAGCAGTAAGGAGAAGAAGCTGTTTGAACATTTAATCAGTCTCACTTGATAGAGTCTGCTCGTTCGGTCCTGGCATGGAATAAACCTGGTCACGGCTGTAAATTGAAGTCTGATGCTGCTGAAATGTCCCAGTTTAGGTGTAGTACAGTGTGATGATGTATAGCGATATAAAACCTACTAAAGTGATGACTGCAACATATACTTTAATGTTATCCTGAGACTCAGAGTGTGCATTTGTGGTTAGAGTCAACAGAGAGGCACCATGTCACTGGCAGAGGTCTCGGCTCATAGCAGAGCGCACCTTATTCATGTCTGTAAATCAGATGCGTATCGTGAAGTTACTTTTTTCCCTTTAGGTAAATGCATGCAAAGTTGTACTGAAATTATTTTGCTCGTGTTTGAAGGGGTTTTGCCTCTGTGTGTTTGGTTTTCTAGCTTTGTGTTTGGTGGTTTTGTTCCGCAATGGCATTAAACTCTGGCAGCCAACGTTTTTTTTAGAGGTGTTTGCTGAAACACGGGATCCTAATCCCAGCCACAGGGTTGCAGCAACAAGTCATTTGGCTGAATTATTTCCTTGCTTAGTCCCCCTTCTCCATCATTCAGTGATGAAAATAGCCTGAAATCTACTTGACCTTCTGCCTTGTTAATAAGTGCGATTAACAGCCCCTTGTCTTAATGAGCTGGAGAAACAATATTATTGTGTGCTCTCATATTTAATTAAACCGTGTTTCAGGAAACTGTTGTTTAAACGGTAACTTGTATTTCCCTAGCATTGGTTTCATCTTTCCTTTTTCTAACTTCATTCCTGTTTACTTACTCTTCTCCCTTTAGTTTATATGCCTTTGTTCTTTTTTCCTGTGTCTTATTTCTTTTCTCTTTATTTTCCCTTCTTTTTTAATTTGATATCGTTTGACTGGTCAGGCACTACAAGTGATGTACACAATACAGAAATACCTCCAAAGGCAGATGCAATTCTGCTTTTGTGCTGCCTCTGTGAACATATGCAGGTGAAGTATCAGAGCACAATGGAGATCCAGGGTGGATAATGGGAACTGAGGGATGCGCAGGAAGGGCGGACGCTCCTTAAGGAAAACAATTGGCTATCTGGTTAAGGGTAAGATTGAAAAAGGAGGTAGAAAGCCCCAGAAGCTTCTGCACTCTGCATCTCTTTGCTGGTGGTCTGCTGCCTCGCTCACACCTCGCTCTGCACACTGCTTTCCAACCCAGTGGAAACCTCTCTGTGCGCAGGTGCTGCCCGCTTTGCAGGCGGGCTCTGCGCATGCATCTACCAAGAGTGTTAGCTGGTCCCCATGTATGTACAGGCATTCGGGCTCAATAAGCAAGGATGTCTTGATCACACAGGAAAGAGAAAGTAATTTTTTATTCTTTAACTGTGTGTATTTTTAGAGGGAAGAAATAGTAACAGCCAGGCATTGGTGTTTATCCTAACTGGAGGCCTGATTTATGCCTCTCTTTCTCTCAAGGGTACTGCTCTCAGTGTTTATGTAGTGAAATGGCACTAGAAAATGAACATGCTTTAGAAACTATTTATGGATTCAAATTGGCTGCTTTTCTATTTAATGAAGTCCCTGTCTTTGAGTCTGTGCCTTTTAATTAAATGGTTTATATAATTACTCTCTGTCATCAATTCTGTCCACTCTGGAAGGTTTGTGTTGTCTTACTAAAGGTGTTTTATTTAATTCTGGTTTGTAAGTCCTTCAACTTGGGAGACAAAACAGCACACAAAAATGCAGAATCCGAAGGTAAAGACACTTTCTGTAGCAGGGTGGACTGAGTTAAGTGGAGTGAGATGCTGATAAGCGCATTCTTTTTCTCGTCAGTTACCGATGTACCGAAACTTTCTCTTATTCCTCCTCTTTTTAGGAAGAGGAGCTGCAGTCTGATCTCTGTGTCAATACGTAGGTGGGGAGAAAAACATCTGTGCACTCTTGGCAGAATACCTGACCTGGCTCTTTCTTTGCTGTAATCGTGAAGATGTTTCGAGATTAAGGAAGATCTGGTGTTCTGTACTCAACAGCTACTTTGTGTACTGTCGTTTGTAGCAGTGGAGTCAGTAAAGCATCTCTTGCTTCAGAGCTTTCCCTGCATCCCCACTTCTTTGACCTGTTAACATGTGTTCCTCATCGGAGGGAAAGTTTCCTTCTCAGTAGCGCTACTTTGGTGACACAGTAGAGATTTCAGACTAACCTAGTTCTCCATGAGAGTTTATGGGTGACAGCTTCCTTCTGACTAAATGGGGACCCCTGTGTGGAAGACAGATCTCCAGTTTTTCCACTTGACCTTAGCTTTGGTAAATTGAGACAGATCCTCGCTTTTCCTGCTGTAACCTTTAGTTGTTTTTAAATTTGTTTTCCTCTTTTGTTGTTGTTTTCTTAAACCTTCAGATGTTCCCTTGATTCTCAAATTCCAGATACAAGAACTAGACATAATTTTCCATTAACAGTTCCATAATAAGTTTACAACAATCAATCATTATTATTCCTCTATTTATAGATCTTAGAATTCCAGTAGCCTTTTTAAACACTATGTTGTACCATAATCTTGTGTTTCAGCTGCTTATCACCCACATGATCACAAAGTCTGACAGGCAAGAAAAATCTTTTTTCCTGGCAGACTGGTGTTACAGTAGCACACACAGAGAGGAGACAAAAGTTCGCTTTCTTCTTGAACTGCGTTGGATTAGTTTTACATGAACTGTGAATACAGTGCTTTCCTCCCTAGCTCCCTGCTCATGATTTGCAACGGTCAATACAGTGGCCTTTTCAAATCTGAAGGAGAGGACCTAAGCAAAAGAACCATAATTGCATTTAAATAGAGCTCATTGAATCTCAAAGTGGTTATCTTCACAAATTTTAATTTCCATATACATTGCTAAAGGAAAATGTCATCAGGACTCCTCGGTAAATTGTTTAAAGGGCTACACGGCTACATTTTCCTCATTAACTGTTTGTGTGCAGGGTGTGTTCCACCTTTTGAAGAAACAGAGGGGGACTCCAGTAAATACAGCAGGAACAAATTGCCGTTGTGCCATCTATTCATTAATCCCTCCAGCTCCTCGGAGCAAATGGCACAGCAGAACTGCTTGGATTAACCCCAAGGCTCTGTGGCTTCACATTCTTTCTTTCTCACACTGAAGTGATTTATCTTGATTCGTATCTCCTCATCAAAGCACTGGATGTAACATGGGGCTAATTATTAATGTGATTTCTTAATACAGAATTTTTATATGTTCACTAGTAAGAGAAACAGGCACCTCAAGCTTAAGATTAAGAATTGTTTCCAGCATTAGACATACCCTGTTCAGTAGGAGCAGACTTGGCTGTTGGGCACCAGAGGATAATGTCTGGTCAAAGCTCCTGCTCCAGAACAGAAACAGGTGAGATGTTGCCTGCTGCTGCAGTGTTTTGGGTGTGCTGGGTGATGTGCAGGGATTTATGACTGTGGAAGCAAACTAATTGTACTTTATATGTTGACACTTTGCAATTATGTGAAAGTTCTTGTCCATTTTCTAGTTGTTAGGAATTCTGGAGTTCTGAAATTGTACTGGAATTATTTACATAACTATTTCAGTCCGGAATGCTGGACTCAGTACTGGGAAAAGGAGCAGTGGGAGCCTTGCAGGTACGCCAGTTCTTGGGGGAAAATGTGCCCAGCATAGCAGGCTGGGAACCAGTGTGTGTCTGGTACTGTGCTTCCCCTATTAAGTCCATAAAAAAAAAAAATTTATACATTTGCTTTTTAGAATGAACCATACCTGTCTTCCACCCACAGTTATGAAAACATGATGCGGAAAGGCATAACTTTTATTTACCTTGTGCCATGACCTAAACCCTGAGGACTGACTTACAGATCAGCATCTGCGCACCTGCCTTTCTCCACGAGAGCCTGTAAACACAGAACGGCTCTCTATGAGCCATCTGTACCAATTATTTCAGCTCAAAGTAATGGTCAGGACTGCAGAGAGCTTCAGCAGTCCTGACCAGCGTTCCTCTGGGCACGCTTCACACCGCACAGTCACAAGGGTGGTGGGTAGCAAAGGACACAAGCAATGTGTCCTGTTTCTGCACTGGACATCACAGGGAATGCAAAGTTCCAGCTTTATAGAAGGTGTCTTCTGTGCTGGTCTCTTCATCCATCATCTCATAGCAATGCCTTGCTCCATCGTGGAGACATCCTGGAGACATCCCACCATATACAAGCACCCTGCATGTGCAGTCCCCTGGTCTGCATGACCGAGGTGGTGCTGAGCTGAAGATATTTAGGGAAGCATTTGCCAAAACTGTGACTTTTACAATAGGGAAAGCAATGTCTTGTTCCTTAACTTCATTCTCTAGATGAATTAAATTATTTGGATTACTTTTTAAATTTTTTTTCCAGAATAAGAATCTAAAACAGAATACAGGTTTCTGACCAGATGGCTGAATTTTAGTAAAATTCTAAGCAGGTGAAAATAGAATCTTTTTTATCTCTTGTATAACAAACTAATTCTTAGAGTGTTTCAGCCCAGACCGAATCTTTCTAGTTCTTGTGATGAATTCTGCTTGCCAGAAAGTGATGTCTCTAAATCAGGAGAGACCATTTAGACTAAAATATTCCATTGTACTCTTTCTTTGCTTGGAGGGAGAGAACAATGGCAAAGAAAGAAGAATGCTTCTTGCTATTTAATTGAGTCTAATAGACTATAAATACATTTTTCCTCAACTAAAGTAGCAGAATGAAAGGCTTCTGGTAAAACTGATTCTTCATAAACCATCTTGTATCCCACTACTATTTGGAAAAGCATCTGCACAGAAACACCTGTAGAAATTCCCCGGAGCAGTTTTAAGGCACTTTAATTGCTGATGAAGGCTTTCATTTCAGGATCTGCGTTGATGCAAGGTTACAGTTGTGAAGTTGTAAACATCGTTTTCTCAGGGGTTTCACAAAGTTGCCTTCATTTTGCAAAATTGATTTTTTTTTCACCCTCTTTGTTGAACTTGATGAGCTCAGTAAAATACAAAATGCAGTATTTTTCCATATCAAAAAAATGCTTGATGCCTAGCTTGCAAAATGAGCAGTTCAATACTCTTGTAAAGTTAGTTGTTTTTATGACATTTCAACCATTATTTTCAGTGTTATTTCTCTCACTTCTGCTTTTTTATGCCAATAGAAAAAAAAAAAAAAAGATCCCCCATTGCTTAGACTTGATTATAGTAATATAAGAAAATGTTTCTTTTCTGCCCGGCTGGGTGAAATTTTTCTGGCAGGTCTTCAGCAAATGCAATCCCTGCTGGTATAGCTGTATAGGCATTTATATTTAGTAATCATTTGCAAACATAAATTGTAATTTGGGGCCTAGATTTTTCTGCACTGTTAACTGGTAATGGACAAGTACTTTCATGCATTTTTAAACCTTTTTTAACACTTCCTAATTTAATATTCAGCTCATCTATGTTAATAGTTACAACCAATTAGCATAAAAATTGGGTTAAATCTTGACATGCCTTTTTTTTTTTAGTAATTCATTCAAACATATTTTGCTTTGTTCCATTAGCTAAATCATGCCTTTTGGCAAATAGAGACATTAGTCTCTTATGCCAAATATTAATGTCATTTAAATATGGCCATGTGGAGTTGGTAGTCATAATTATTGCTGGTCTTTTGTGTCTGTGCTTGTGTTTTCCAGGGTTTATGAAATACATCACCTTTACATATGAGCTTCAGCTTCTTATTTGTTAAAACTAGCAGGAGTGTTATAAAACAAGAGCTTTGTCTGCAGCTAATTTTCAATTCAATTTGCCCACTAATCTTAATTCTTCTCCTAAAAAGGGCATGAATAATAATTGGTTTCCTAGCACAATTAAGATTCAGAGTTTGTATCTGCATATGCAATTTAAGTGCTAATGCAGTTCCTTTATTAGGGTAATAACTCCTCTTATTCTCATTATTCTAAATATATTTACTAAACATTTTTGGGTGCATATATGCAATTGTCTGAACAACCAAAATAAGTATTCCGGGTGGAGTAGCCATCCGACTGAATTCTCTGGTAATATTTTACAGAGTCGCAGAGAGGTTGAGGTTGGAAGTGCCTCTGGAGACCAGCCGGTCCAATCTCTGCTGGAGATGGGGCAGCTGGAGCAGATTGCTCAAGAGCATGTCTCCCTGGGCTTTGACTCTCTCCAGCGATGGAGATTCTACAGCCTCTCTGAGCAGCCTGCCTCCGTGTTTGACCACCCTCACCACAAAAAAAAAAAGTTTTAACCTAGATTTAAATTACATTTCCTGTATTTCAGTTTGTGCCCTTTGCCTCTTGGCCATTCACTGGGCACCACAGAGACGAGCCTGGTTCCATCATTCGTCTTTGTACACATGGAGCCTTCTGTTCATTGGGTTGAACAGTCTCAGCTCTCTTAGCCTCTCCTAGTATGACAGGTGCTTCAACCCTTTCATCATCTTCATGTCCCTTCACTGGACTCACTCCAGTATGTCTTTGTTGTACTGGGGAGCCGAGCACTGACCCAGCACTCCAGAGGCATCTCACCAGTGCTGAGCAGAGGGGAAGGATCACCTCCCTTGACCTGCTGGCAGTGCTCTGCCTAACACAGCCCATTGTGCTGGTGACCCTCTTTGCTGTTAGGGCACATTGCTGGCTCATGGTCACCTTGTTGTCTACCAGGACCCCCAGGTCCTTCTTCAACCAGCTTTCCAGCTGTTTAACCCCCAGTGTGTTCTGGTGCATGGGGTTATTCCTCCCCAGGAGCAGGACCTTGCAATTTGCTTTTTTGAACTTCATGAGGTTCCTGTTGGCCCATTTCTCCAGTATGTCCCAGTCCCTCAAACTACGAGAATATACTTGATTTCCTTGTGAGCAGGGTTCCACTTCATGGCTATATGAATCAAAGCATTTGATTGTTTTCATCAGTAATAATAGTTTTAATAACAGCTAGCCAAAACTTCTAAAAAAGAACATGTGTTTTGACTTGATATAGATGTTCTTTTGAATACTTTCAAATCAATACAGTTTATATTAAAGGGATTAAACTTGACTTGTGTGATAGACTTCTGGATAAGTAGAAATAGAAATAGTTGAGTGGGTATATTCGTAAGGAGAACCATGCATTTCAGTATAACCAACCACAAGTCTATGTATCTAATATTGCACAGTGTAGGTCGTAAAAGATTTCGGGGCTACATGAACTGTACATGAGATCTCAAGGCAATAGTAAGTCAATGAGCATAACGCAAATGGTTAATAAAAATAAGGAAATGGTTTTGGTGTTAGTAAGTCTTGCTCTGTGGTGTGTCGCCTTGCTGTGGTGATTACCCCTGGAGAACAAAGTTGGAAAATAGGAGTGTGGAAAGGAGAAAGAACCAACTTAATGCTTTAAAGATTAGAAAGTGTGCACAGTAATGTGACATGTAATAATGTGCCATTCAAGGAGCTCCATCTATTGAGTTTATCAATGAGAAGATAATGGGGTGATTTGATCAATTTGCATGTATTTCCATGAGAAAGAGGAATGTAGGTGAGCAGACATTTTACTCAGTTCAGTGGCTGAAAGTCATAGATAATAGCAGATTCAGACTGGAAATAATGTGAACATTTTCTGTGGTATGTGATTTTATCCTTTAACAGTAATGCTAATTAAATTCCAAAGGCTGTGGAAGATTCTCTGAAACAGAGTCGAATATTTTTCAAAGTGACTTATTCATTAAAACAATGAGACAGGGAAGTTCTGTGGTCCTGATTCAAGATGCCAGACAAGATAGTCATAACGCTCCCCCTTGCCTTGATAAAATTAATCTTTTAATTAGGTGCCCAGATTCCAGAGCACTCTTTGTAGCTCTGCCAATTTCTGCTGTGAAATCTCTGACAAATGAGTGTCTGTGCCTTGCTTCTTTCCTCATCTGTAGAATGAGACTGCTTGGTTATCTCACGAATCTCTGACAAATGAGTGTCTGTGCCTTGTTTCTTTCCTCATCTGTAGAATGAGTGACTGCTTGGTTATCTCACATGGAGCATGGTTTTGTTACTTTTAATTAATTAATTAAAATAAGTTGCTAAAAAAAAAGACTTGTACAAGTATTTCACTATCCACTCCCTCATTGGAAGATGGAAATTAATTGTTTCGCATTTATTGTCACCTCTTCTGATCCATGTCCTGGATTAACGAGTACTGTGCCAACATTCCCGTGTATGCTCACTGCAATGTCACACATTTCTGTATGACTAATGTCGGGGGGAGTGGGAGGGAGAACAGAACATGTAATTTTTACATTGCAAATTTTGTTGACTTACTTGCTTCTCATTCTAGGACATTTAAATAAGTCTATTTAAGAAGTGAGTGACAAGTGCTGTCTTAGGGAAGAAACTAAAATGCATAATTTAAAGCCATAAATCATCATCATTTTTTATTTTTATCTTTTCTGTTTGATGATATGGTTATTTGGATTGCTGGTAGCCATAAATCCACATATAGACTCTGTCAAAGAAGATCAAGCTCCGTGCTCAAAGCATAAAGTCAGAGCAAAGCTCCACAACAGATGGCCTTTTCTTTCCATTTCATGGACACCAGTTCTCACTGGGCAATTCATTATTTTCTACAGTTGAAGCAGCTGTGGATTACTGTAATTATGGATTTAATATATCTCTGACAATCCAGTGTGAATACTAATTTGAACTTTATATGTCTCCTTGGAATCAGGTTAATTTTCTCATGATTATATAGCTTCTGATTAACTGAAGATGTTTGTGAGGCTAATATTTTTCCTGCTACAGAAATAAATTGTGCATGGATTGCAAAATAATAGTGGTGTTTTCAGTGTTCAGTCTTGTTGAAAGTCCTACGAGAGAATTTCTGAGTTCCCCAAACATTTTCAGATGTCATGCTTTTGCTAATAACCTTGTTGTAAATTGTGGGTTTGGCTTTCCTAGGATACATATTGATCAATAGTAAATTATTTAATGGAATATTTGTTTTGGAGAAAAAAGACTTTTTAATAGAAATAATAGGCTAAGTATACCAAAAGTTTGTATTACAGGAAAACTCTACTCGGGTTTCTTTTGGCATGTTTGTTCTTTAAATAGCTCATTGCTTTAGAGGGCAAAATGTTTGTCTTGGTGCCATTTGTAGATCTTGTATTATCCTCTTGAGAGCAGATTAGGTTTTGTTATCATATGTTTTCCTTTTGAATAACTATTCATAGCTTCATGTCCTTATTCCAAGAGGTTTGCCTCAGCAAAATCCCACTGCCTTCAGTGGAGTTATTCATGGTTCATGCTGATGAAGGAGAGGCATCCGATCCTAAATGCTGGGTGTGAGACATGAGAGTCAGGGCTGATGCACGTATATTTCTCTGAAATCAGTTGAAGTGGCACATGTGGGCCTGGAGGCAGAATTTATGTGTCTGCTTCAATCAACACCAGCCTTTCCTGCACTGCAGTGTGAGTAGATTGAGAAGGTGGTTTGTCTACAGTAAGTTTAGCTCTCAGGTGGGCAGGAGCCCAAAGAATATTCTTAAACCATTCCCTTCCCATCAGAAGCACCCAAAAAAGCATCAGGATGCCAAGAAATTACTCTTAAAGTTTTATGACTGATTTGTGGGTACAGTAAAATGGGCACAAACACTCTGTACACTGCACTGTGTTTGAAAACGGAGTGGCAGGGCAGGGGGAATGTGTTCACAAAGTTGTCCTGGTTCACCCCTGGAAGCAGGGAGATCTCTCTACCAGAATGAAGTGGGCCAGGGGGATATTGACTTTCAGGTCTTTTATTTAATTTAAGATGTGTTTTCTTTAACCTGGCAATCTGAGGTTTTTTGTATATATATGTAAATATTTTTTTTTTGTGCTGTACTTTTCTGATTAAATAAATAGGAACGCTTTATAACATTGCTATATAATCACTAAAGGACTCTCTGGAATACATTTCTTGTCCACAATCTTATTATGCCATGGTTTTTACCATCCTACTGGGAGATATCTTAATAAGTTAAGTGCACTGTTCCTTGAATGATGAATTATGTGGGTTTGGAAGTTTTTTGGTTGCTTTTGGTGCCATGGTTAATAAGTTAAGTGCACTGTTCCTTGGATGATGAATTGTGTGGGTTTGGAAGTTTTTTGGTTGGTTTTGGTTTTTTTTAAGATGTCAGTCCAGAAACCTGTATATAAAAGTATTTTTTGCTAAAGTAGTGCTAGTCTGAAATGTGGAACGTGAAATTCTGAGTAGGATCGTTATATATTTACAATAGTACCTCTAGTTGAAATCCTTTCCGCGAGCTGGAGTGGCAGCACATGAAGGTTGGATGGTGGCAATGACAGGCTTCCACACCCTGTCTCCACTTCCCAGGAGCACCAAACACATGTGGCGGGTCCAAGGGGACTCTGAAGATGCATCTTAATCCTGGAAGATTCTTTGAAATGCTTAATCTGCATGGGATTCAGCATTCTAATTTACATGGGAGGCTATTTCTCTGGGATCCCCAAGGCTTTAGAGAATACCACGAAAGATTTGTCTGTGCTGATGATGGGATCAGTGGTACCAAGACTTTGAAGCATGGGTGTGTTTGCTGGAACGCACACGGGAGCGTTTGCTCCCTGGGCTGTAGCTGATAGGAACTGAATTAGCAGGTCTCCTTACACCCTGAGAGAACTGCTTTGCTGTCTGCACCTCACAAATCTTGGTGCTTTTGTGTGCGTAGAAATCATTTGATCTTTTAGCCCATTTTTTAGGCATCGAAGTTAAACTGGCTGGTCTGTAATTCTGTTTCTCTCCCTTTATTTTATTTTAAAAGTAGCCCTGACATTTGCCCTTTCCAAATAGCGTCTCGTCATCTGTGAATTCTCAAAGACAGAGGTCGTTAAAGAGATTGTTTTAGCCCATTACCTTTGTGTACCTGAATGAATTTCATCTCACCCAGCCAGCTGGAAGATATCTCATCTTTATAAGCACTTTTCAACATGTTCCCTATTGTCTCTGAAGATTTTGGTTATTTGCCTCTGATATTAGCTGCCAGTTGAATGCAGCAAGGTGAAGATAGGGAGTACTGTAGCAAAAAAAGACATTAAATACTTAGCTTTTATGGCATCATCTGTCGATAGCTTTTCTATTCTGCTGAGCAGTAGAGCAACATTTTGCCTGTTTTTTTTCTTATTACAAATGGACTTGCAAAACCTTTTCTTGGTACCTTTGCTAGCTCTGAGTCATTTTTTTACTTTAGTCTCCATTTCTTTCTCTGTGTTTGTTATTCTTTTATACTCACATGGTATTCTGAATGTGTGTGTGTGTCCTGCTTGAGTTTGAGATCACTGAGCAGCTTATGACTTGGCCAGGTTTAATTTCCATGTTTCTTCTGCATTGGGATATTTTTCACTTGTGTCATTTCTCTAAGGTAATGTTTGCTCCCCACACCTTCTTTTCTCCTTGCAGCTGTTGGTTCTTTTGTATTGTCAAGCCTTAGAGATCTTTAAGTGTCCTTCCTTTAAAGTCCTTTGTCTTTATTATGTTGTTTTCTAGTTTTCCACCTGAAGAACCATGAACTGTTCTTTAATCATCATCTTTATGCAAGTTGTCTCTTGATGTGCTGGGCAATTTTTCTATTTCCATAGCTTCCTTTCTCAATAAGTTATATCATCTGTATTAACAATCCCGTCTTGTGAATTATTTCCTGAGCCTCTCTTATCACCCATGTATATTATAGTTTTGATACTGTACTAATTTCCTTCCAACTTCTTTTCTGTATTCTCCACAATTCTTATAGAAATTTTTGATATGGTCCACAGCTCAATCCCACTTTGCTCTTCATTATGTTTCCTTCCCATGACATTATCACAGCCAACACTGTCTTCCGCAGGGTTTACACCCTTGTTCATTTGGTTGTACCCACCTCAGGCTTTTATTTGTCAAATTCACTTGGTCTGACTCATCATAAGATCATAAATTTGTGGTTTCTCTCCCCTCCCTGTAAATCATGGGAGTCAGCATGGAGAGTGGGTCTGAGGCAATAAAGTCTCCATCTTCCATTTTTCAGATTGGAAATCTGTGTTTATAAATAATGGCTGTTCCAGCTAATTAGTTCCTTGGGTTGCTTTATGTGCCGGTGTGCTGATTGTGCCATAGCTCTTGTTTGCAGTCCTCATTTTTCACGGGGTCGTGGAGCTCCTTAACACTTGCCATCTTAATTAACGCATTTTGTCATTGAGTACTTGGGTCACTTCTTGCATGTTTACACATGTGTCCACAGAGGTGTATCTTCTCTGTGTGCAAGCATTTGCATGCAGAGCCGCAGAATCTGGGAACCGGCCCTGGTGCTCTGCTGTCCTGCTCCTGCCCAGCCCCACCACGGAGTGAACAGCAAGCAGATTCCCAGGACATCGCCGCTTGGAGTGGGTTTTCTGCTGCCCAGCGTTTACCAGCTGATAACACAATTTAATGAGACCTGCTGGAGTGTTTCAAGTGCTAGAAATTCACAAAGTCCCTGCGTTTGCTTTGGTGAAAACCTGGATTATAATATCCAGGCAGGTTGGTAAAGCCAGGGTACGGGATGCGTTGAACTGTAGCAGCCTGCAGGACATGGCTACGATGAGCAGGGGTGCTCGCTGGTGGTCTTCCACACACCAAATACTCTACTGCGTGTTGAAAGCCTTTCCAAAATCACTCAGTATAACCCTGTAAGGAGATTGCTTTGTCAAGCCACCACTTGACTTTTGAAGTAGCTTCATAAGGAAGCCTTTGAATTAACCATTTTAGACCTTTACTTCTCCACATACAAAGGAGCTCCCAGAAGGATACACTTCAGAAAAGCAGAACAAATTTTAGCAGGGAGTTAGCATAATTTATCAAATGAAAATTTACTTTGGATATGTATTTCTCATCAATTAAAAAATGTGGGCAAACTTGGTAGTTACAGAAGGATGCTGGCTGCATTTGAGGTTCACATTACTACACAGTGAGGGATTTCAGCATTTCCTAATGTGATTTTTATGTAGGGTTTTTTTTAGTGAATAGAGAAAAATTTAATTTTTTTTTTTTGTGAATAAGCTCTTCAAGTATATTTAATTGTTTGTAGATATTTTAAAATTTATTCCATATATATGAAATATTAGTTTTCCATGGTAGGATGAAATACGCTAAAGTCAATTAAGGTATTAAAGTCGATCTTTTATTTAATTTGGAGAAGGGTCCTTCAGACTGAAAACAGATACACGGGGGATGCTGCTGTCTCAATTTTATGAAGGAAATGGATAAATCCCTGGTAGAAAGTAGGAGGTGATTGTGACCGAGGCAGGTAACAGCTTGGCAATGTGCGCTTCTGTTACGTTGTTGTTTTGAAGCAGCGATCTGTGGGAGGGTGCCTGCATGCACAGGACCATCTTTTCTTTGCATTTCTCACTGCTTCAGTGCCTACAGCTCCAGGTTGCTTTCTCGTAGGGGTGGTGATGAGCAAGACCGACCAGCAAATGTACAATTATTTGTACCTGTAACTAATGTCTGAGGTCAGGTGTTTCCGAGGAGCAGCTATGCTTGAAATGCCTGCCTGCAGGAGTAAGAGGGACCGCACAGAGGAAAAAGAGGATAAAGCTATTTTGAAGCCTCAAAGTAGTAAAATGTTTTTTTTCCCCTAACTTCTGCCTGTGACACAAATACATATATTAATGGAAATAGATTTCACCAGAAGAGGGGGGACCCCAGTGCCGACTGGATGAGGAGTGGCTGAGGTGCCGGCAGGCCAGCCAGCGTGGTGGGATGCTCTGCCCAAAGGATGCCCGTGAGTGGCATCCTGGCAAATGCCTCTCTGGGCCACAGTCTGCACCTAAATCCCTTAAGGGAGGTGCACAGGGGGACTTTCTGGTCTACTCAGAAGTTGAATATTGTGGTCTGTGTGGTGAGAGTTGCAGTAAGATGGAAGAGCATGGAAATGGTAAAATTATTTCTTTTTTATATGTTTTAATTTTGATTCAGCCAGTACAGTAGCCTCTTGGGTTCTTTAGTACCAAGAATCTGCATAAACACATGCACTCACACCCTCACACTTTTTCTTGTTTAATGTTCCTGGTACTGGAATTGACTTTTGAAAACCAAGATAAAATTACTTATGTAGTGAATAGAATGTAGTACTGTCTGTCTCATCGCTGCAGTGCAGCTAGGGATGTAGTTACTGAGATGTGGCTGGTCACCTTTCTTGCTAGAAAAGGAGAGGAATTTGCATTGGTTCCATCATGCTTTATGGTTTAAATATTTAACGACATCTAGATGTAATGTGAAAAGCAGTGGACTAAGCAAGAGTGTTAGGTTTTGCTTCTCACCAAGGGGAAAACCCCCGCACCTGTGAGATGCTGAAATGGGTGTAATCCTCGGCCTCGATGCCTATGGAAAAACTTGATGGCTGGGCTGTGCATGGCTCGCGACAGCTGTCTGTCATGCCAACCACGGCCAAAGGTCCCAATGGTATTCCCATCTGTTTGTACCCATCTGTTCCTTGACTTTTACTTGGGCTGCGAGATCTTTGGGACAGGATGGGTATTTTTCCTTTCGTGTTCACAGCCAGTAGTTTACAAATACTCTCTCCGCTGACACAAGACGTATTTCAGAAAATGAATATATATAAATTCTTCTTTTGTTTTCTGCTCTTTATGATTAGGGAGAGCACACAAAGACCTCCACGCAGAGTAAAATCTCTTCTCAAAGGAAACATTAAACACAAATCCCTAAACTTGGACTAAAATAGTTAGTAGACAGGGTATATTTGGCCTTCCCTTGTAAGAAAACAACTCTTAAAATGTAAAATTAAATATACTGTACTCGTGTGGAGAGTTCCTTTAATTTTCCTGGAACAATTTCATTCATCTCACATGGCTTAGCTTGCAGAAAAACTGAACACAACTTCAGTGATATTTTAAGGTTACCATTTAATAGGCAATTGACTTTGGAAAACTAAATATAAACCCAGGAAGAGCCTGTTGCTGAGTAGAAGTAACTTCTGATCAGTTCCAGACCTGAAATAGCATAACCTTGTTACTTATTTTTCTCTTTTGTCTTGAGGTTGGCAGGAAAGCTGGAGCACTGGGCAGCAGCCTTTGCTACATCTTCCTTTTCCAGTGATGTTTATATCAGAGATGGAAAGCAAAAAAAACCCAAACCCATGCCAGAAAGAGAGATTTTCTATTCCCTCTTATCATGGGAATGTAGTATTTGCAGGAGAGGGATGTTAATGCTTAAAAACCAGAAAGCTGATTTGTGTTTGGATCCCACCAAGGTGTCTGAGCCCAAGCTCCCGCAGGAGAGAGCTGTTCCAGTGGTGGCAGGGATCCTGGGGGACTGACACCTCTCCAGAGGAAGATGCCCTTCTTAGTTACTACCATTTACATTTTTGCACAAAGCTCCGTAACATCGGTACAACCATGCCACCTTGTGTTAATTTCTGTTTCCTTATGGCCTTGAGCAGTCAGAGAAAAAAAAATTAAAATAATTTTCTGTGTGTGGATGCGTGTATATTATGTAATTTTTAAATGCTGGTAGAGATTTGCTTCTATATCCCTGTCTGAGCCTGGTTGTGTGTCAATAGCAGGTGAAGTGATTCCACTCTTGTCACTTTGTACTTTAAAATTTAGAATAAAGACATTATATTTCATAGTTATGTTTTCAAAATATGTTAACAATGAAAAGGATGAGCTATTGTGGTATGTGTCTAGTCTCGCATGGGTGACGCTTTGTGGACTGCCGTAAACTCCCTGCTGAAGAGTGGGTTATGCCTCAGCTCAGGTCTGTTACATCCCCGACTCCCTGGAAGTTTTGGGCAGGCAGGGGTCATTTTGGCAGAGAAATGGCCTATGGATTTTGCACCACAGAGTTAGTAGCATTGAGTGGTTTATTGTGAGGAGTTACATTTGAGAATGCTTTAAATTTAAAAAGAAAAAGATGCTATGGATATGCATAAAGTTTTTCAAAAGAAAATGTATTAATAAAACCTTTACCTCTTTTCTTCATAGTCGGCAGCAGAATATGTGAAGTCCCGCCTGCCTGAAGTCCTAAAACAACATCTTCAAGACTATGAAAAGGACAAGGAGAACAGTGTGCTGTCTTACCAAACCATCCTGGAACAGCAGATTTTATCAATTGATCGAGAAATGCTGGAAAAACTGACTGTATCCTATGATGAAGCAGGTATATTAGTGTTTCTTGCTAAGTTACATTTTACTGAAAAAAATCGCTCACTTTCAGTCTTTCTCCTGAATACTAGTGCTTGTGTTGGCAGATTGAACTTTGTCCTCAAAGGTATAAGGTGACTCAGTGAAACATTTCTTTCTCCTAAAATCAAGTTGAGATAGACAATTTTCCACTTCAGTGATGGAATGCTAACTAGCTGAGAGGACACGTATTTTTCTAACAGCACCTTGTCTTTCATAATGCACGGATGTTGATTGATCTAGCTGTGCCTCTTCACTGGCTCTGCAAGTGCTTTGACCTGGTTTCTGCTGGTTTCTCCTTGACTGCCAACTTACTTTGGGGGCTCACTTAGCTAAGAGTGTACTGGATAGTCACAGTATCTGATTTTCAAGTGTGACATGATGCATGTGGATAGCCAAAACCAAATAATGGGTAGACTGTTGGAGGCATTTCAACAGTGCAGTTACAGGGGTTATCAGTTTTGATATTTATGTCTTAGTAATTTGGAGGTTTTCTTAGTCATAGCTAATACTTTTTACCAGCATTTTGTTTTAAAGTAGTTAGAAATGTCTTCCAGCTTTTAAATCCTTCACAGAGTTGTCCCAATGCATTGTCTTCTTTATAGTTACAGAGAAAAAAAGAGATGTTGTTGATGTTTTTCACTGATCTTCCAAAATAGCCACCAATATCTGCTATATGGCCGCTCCCTTGAATCTTAACCAAGTTTCTTGGTGTTTAGATAAACTGAAATTAACTAAGCAACGTAGTAAAGAAAGAATCAAACAAAACCAACAGTTTGTAATCTTGCTGCTGAATTAGTATTTATGGCAGCAAGCGGACGAGCAGTGTGTTCAGAGGTCCGTACAGATGAGCCATGTGTTTTCCACCCTAGGCGTGTGCATGCCTGGTTCCCTGCGCTCCCCCGATGATCTGCAGTGAAGACATTGCTCTCTTTTTCTCCAGTTCACTTTGACCACCCTTGGCTGAGAGCTGCAACACACCATCACCTTTCATCTGCAGCCCTACCAACCGGCCTTGGGCAGCCTTGTAGTACAAAAAGAGAGTTTATACTTAGTATGTCCTCATTTTCGGGTTTTTTCTTAATCCCTGGTGACACTTTCTTGTCCCATTATTCCCCTGACCGTATGTGGCACTGTGGTGCCCTTGGGGAACCGTGCTGAGCTCAGATCCAGGTTTTCCTTCCAGCTGTTATGGGCAAAAGCCTTGAACTCGTAACTGGGCTTTTCAACCTGCTTAGATCGTGTTTGCCAGATACCAGCCCAAGCAGATCACTCTTTTGTTTGGTTAGGTGGCACCCTGCTAAAATGACCATCATTTGAGTTTCTCGTCACTAGCCCAGCTCTGGGAAACCAAGCACTGACAAGCTGGTGCTATTCTGTCCTTTTCCTTTGTACTTACGCTGCAGTCCCCTGAAGTACTTAAAGTTCTCCAACTACTTATCAACTTTGTTCAGACTCGTTACTCAGACTCCCACTCACTAGCACTAGGATTCTTTTAAACTACTTTGATCTCAGAGGCGCTCGAGCAACTTCAAATGCCATTTGCAGACTTTGCATTCTGGGGACTTACAGGGCTGTGAGCTTTAGTATCTTCAACTAATTACAGTGCTGTGTTACTTTATCAATTATATTCACGTGCTCACCCAATAAATAAGCTTGATTCTCTTAAACTGCTTTGATCTTGAATGCTCTCGAGACCCATACGGTGCCATTGGCAGATTACACATAGAATCCTAGAATCATAGAATCATTAAGGTTGGAAAAGACCTCAAGGATCATCATGTCACATACTTAAGGAGCTCAGAGTCATATGAGTTCTCGAAGGACAGCAGAGTTAAAATGAGGGCATGGGATATTTGTTTAATCACATATGGCCTCTTTTTAATGATGCATAAAAAATAAGCTTCAAAAGTTGTTGCCTTCTGTTGGTTCTGTTTATCTTTTTTAATGCAGAGTTTACCAGCCCAATGAATGATGTAAATCTTTTTCCCTGGTTTGGTCACTTCATCTCTCCAGTCATTTTGATTGATAGAAGTTTGTTAGGAAGGAAATAATGCAGGGGAGGAAATTACTGACTCCTGTCAGAAGAAAAAGCAAGCATTTTCCTTTATTGAAAACTGGGTGTTTGTACAGAGAAAATAAAAACTGCTTGAAACACACATTTGGGGATTTATATAATGCAATATAACAATCATTTGGAAATGAGAAGCTACATAAATGACTAGTTTAGAAAAGTTCCATCATATACACACATTTAGAATGGAGAGAGAGTGCAGCTTGCTGTAAATAAAAAGACAGAACTTCAGCTTCCCAATCAGGTAGAGACACGTCTGGAGATTAAAACACAGAGACGGAGCCTGCTCGTCATTCTAATCATGTCACTTGTTTACTACAAAAGCAGAAGTGGTGCTACCTGCTCTTGAAGTAAGATCTGATTGTGAGCAAAGCACAGAAGATGGGCAGTTAAATATAATTGCAGCAGCTGTTTGTGATCCCCAGCACTCCAGCTATTCAGTGCTCGAGCAGTTGTGTTGGTGACATTTTTCTTTTATTAGTGTTTTTCCATACCAAAGTCAATTTAAGAAGATCAAGCTGCTGGTGGTACATACAAAGCAAAGAAAGCACTCTTTAAAAATCAAAATGGTGAAAATAAAAGCGATTGTGATGTAAGGGGAAAATCCAGCTTTGTCTATCGCGAGACTATGTGAGACATCCACAAAACCCATCCCAGAGAGCACTGTCAAGGGTTTGATTTCTCTAATTATGAGCAGCTGGAGTTCTGCTACATGTCAGCCAGGGAAACTAGAAAGTTAAATGTGTAAGGTATGTGATACAAGGGGTCAGCAGCCGACTCTAACAGGGCACTGCATTTTGGGGAGTGCTTGCACAGCAAGGGAGCAGAACTTTTCCATTCAGGAAACCTTTCCCATCCCCCTTAGAACAACCATTTTCCGAGGGTTCATAGAGGGCTCATTCCCAGCTAACTCCCCTCATCCCAGGGACATCCCCCAAAGCAGGTAGAATTCACCTGCATCCATTTGCCAGAATAAAACAGAACTGCACTGAAATGGCTTGGGCTTCTGGTACAATGTTGCATGTTAATTTGCAGCATGCAATATTAATAATGTGTGGCTTCAATGGGCTCGACATCCGAATGCCTCTTTTTGTGAAGATTCCCTTTAGGAAATCAGTATATCACAGCCAGCAAATAAAATGAGTTCATCTAAAAATAGTCAAATGTTGACAAGATTTTTAGTGAAGTTTGACTAAGGAAGCTTTATAAAATGAAAGCAGGCCAAAAGTGACAGATGGGTACAAATCCTCTCATAATCTTTAAATCCTTTAGTTTAAAAAGTGGCATTCTTGACTAGCTAAGGCTTGGTTAATTTTGTGCACGAATATTTTTTCCCGCTGAAGCTTTATTGGATGTTAATCCTATTGCTTCGATTTATAGCACCTCTATAAACATCTGGGGTAGTCAGCGACTACTCTGTACAAATACAAATTTAGGATATTTAAGGGCACTTTGGCATTTAACTGTGGTGTGCCAGGTAGCTAAAGCCTGCTCGGAGACTCTGGTGGTGTTTTTGTACTCTGGTCAACAGGTTTCTCTTTAATGGATGGCTCCTCTCCCCCAGAATCCTGTAGAAATTGAGTTTCATTATTGTGCGACAAAAAAGATGAATTTCATTTTTCCCTGCAGTGAAGCAGTCATGAAAGATATTGATATTTAAGGACTGTATTCAGAGCCAAATGTCAGCCCAAACCATGTTTTCTTAGCTAATATTTGCCAGGGTGCCCGTGTTTCCTGCAGCCATCTGCAAGGAAATCGAGTGGCTGCTCCTCCGCACATCCTCCCAGTGGGGGCCGGACCCTGCCTGCCTCTCCTGCAGATGCACTTTGTGTTAGATTTCATTTGAAAACTTTTACATGCAGTTGACATTCACCATTGCTTGAACGCTCGCTGTCAGTACTGTAGCATTTCTTAAAGCAAGAACAAAAATAGGAGAGCCGTAAAGAAGCTGCGAGGAAGAGAAGAGCTAGAAACGGTGTCTTTTTCTGAAGAAAAAGCATGTACAGGCAAAGTATGGTAACCCACAGTGTTTCTAGTCTCTCAAGGGATGTTGCTGGGTAGGCTTTCTGTGTGCTGTTCTGAGCACCCCTTGACAGGAGTGTAGCAATCCAGTACTTTTATTTTCTGGTTTGTCACAAACACATTGACACACCAGATGTGTAACTAACAGCGATCAAATGTGTTGGGCATTGTTTATTGCCGTGCTGGAGGCTTCCTTCTGAGAAAAAAAAAAAAAAAAAAAAAAAAAAACCAAAAAAAAAACCCAGAGTGGCCTGCAGGCCACCGCGGGTGGTGGCTTTCTTTCCAGCTCAGGTTTGGTTTTTAAATGATTTTTAGGTATTTGATCTCAAGAACATGCTCTGAAACAACTCCCTTCTCTGGGTGTTTGGTTGCTGCAGTGAGAATTCGATGTTGTGCATTTTCCAAACAATACAGTAGAAGTTTTTATAGCCAGCTGATTACTGCTGAATTTATTTAATCTCTGCCTTAGTCCCAACACTTTCTGTGGCATATTTAATTTCTTTTACACATGAAAACTACATGTTAAACTTGGTCACTGCGAGCCAGTGCTCTGTTTTTCTGCAAAGTACCTACAGCAGAGGTGTGTGTAGAGTCATATCCTAAGCGTGCCTGGAGTTTTCTGTTGTTTGTGAATCGGCTTTTGCTCACAGGTGGAATACAGGTAGGCAGCTCTAGGTAGGAGCTGAACGCCAGCTTAAGTGTCTCTGTAGGCATACACATAAAATAATTTCAAATACATTTCAGGGTGTAGCTTCAATGCAAACCTTGCGACTCTCTAATTTCCTACGTTGTGGTCTTCCAGCTTGCTAGGATATTGGCACTGTTTGTAAACAAGAGACGTGTATTTAAGCCAGCCCAAGTGTGTTGTATTCTTTTGCTCCATTAAAATGAATTTTTATTATTCATATAATTACAACCTTTCAGAAGAAGCTCGGAGCAGAAATAGCACTTTGACAGGTGCCTACTTGCCTGTGAAATATTCTTCACTTCCTCATCAATTTTTAAAGTAGGTATTTAGCTATTTGAATTTGTCAGCTAGCAGTCGACAAATTTTGAACTGATGTAAATGCTAACAGTTCTTTGTTCTGGGTGTTTGGTAAATATATTTATATATTTGGTAAAACAAAACAAAAAAATGTTTATTTCGTGAATCCTCTGTGCAGTGTAGGTGCAATGGTGACTCCACAGGGCTGTGTCACTAAGGGATTTTCTTTTATAAGTCAGGTGAAGTGTTCAGTTCTTACTCAAGCGTATGTATCTGTTTTCAGTCTGACTGTATAAATGCCATGTACTCTTCATTTTGGTATTTATACATTTGTAGCAATTAAAATAAAAATTTAAAATTCTACTATTACCAAAGTCCTGCAGAAAGAGAAGAAACCAACACAGCCCTGCAGAGTGCTGAAGTTCAGAAGTGTAATAGGAAAATATTTTTATACCATTTGATAATTTTAATACTAATTATTTCTAACTGATTATTTCCTTTCTGTGTACTTATTGTTTAAATCTGGAAAGCATCTTAAATGCACAAACTTATTTTTAGGTGCTTACTTAATTCAGTCAGACATTTTGATGGAGTTGGTTCAGGTTTGTGCCCAGGGGAGGAGTGGTTTGATTGATGTCTCCTGCATTCCGGAAAAGTTGCTGCTCCATCTTTTTAAAGGTTTTTTTCAGGAATGCTGCATTCTCACCACCTGTTTGCCATCTTCCCTGTTTGTATCTTTGGCCTAATGAAAGACCTAAAAAGTACATAAGCTCTGAAGAATTAAAACCAATGTTGGAGGTTTATTTTGCACAAGTTTGTGTTAGATTTCATTTGAAAACCTTTAGACTCAGTTGATGTGCACCACCGCTTGAGAAGGCTGCTGTCAGTACCTTAGTATTCTTCCTCAATTTCAGATGCACGTGTTGCATGAGTACACAGACACGTGCATGGATTTATCTTATTTTTTTTTATTATTTGTTAAAGAGCTATCAGACAGAAATAGCATTTGAAGACACAGCTTGCTGGAAATTCAGTGTAGACAGAGATAATATCTATTCCGGGCCTCTGGAAGAAAGCCATCCATCTCGGCGGAGGTTTGTCACCTGCTGATGGACGCTGAGATAAATGCCTGAAGGGTCTTATGAGTAGCAGCAAAGGCAGCAAAGTTTCTTCTGCCTACAAACCTGACAGACCATTTGGTGATCCTTATTAAATTTTCCTGCATCGTTACCCAGACAAGCAGAAAAAGCATTGCTGTAGCAGGGTGGAGCAGTACAAGATCATCACCAGATACACCTTTGCAAAATGCTTCATTGCACCCACAATTGCTTAGATTTCAGTATTGAAATGAGTGTCTTCAGTCTCACTGCACCTGGTTTTGCCATATCTCGTATGAAAAGCTAATATTGGCATTCTTTTGAAAGTATTTTAATAGGAGAATCATTGAGAAGAAAATATAATAACACCAAGAACATGCACATCCTTGGGAATTTATGATCTAAGGGCACTGCTGTGTTTCTAGAGATCACTTGCACTCTTGCACACACCTTTGTGTCAGCTGTCCTTGCGCTCCTCCCATTTGCAGCAGCGCTCAGCTCCTGCTGAGCCCTGCTTTGCATGCACAACTGCCTTGCACACCACAATCAATCACTGTTAGCCTTTTCCATTATTTCCCAGGGTTTGAATTACATGTGAGGAGATGTAGGAGGAAAAAGAGCAGGAACAAAAGGAGGCTTTCTGTTCTCAAGTGAAACTTTCTTAAAAACCTTAACTGTAATCTGTAACAACCCATTAAGGTAAAGAAGTTGGTGATAAACATGCAAAAACTGGGTCTTCCTCGTGCTGTAATACTTTTCTAACAGTTTCAGCAATATCGGTGCTTTTTCCTTCTTCCATGTGCGTCTTTTCCAGGCAGCTCTGGGATTATGTCTGCAGCCGCTGTCTGCCAGTGGTTTGGGAATATCTTTGGAAAGGTGTCCGCCTGGGCTCCAGCTGCCAGTTGGATTTGCTGATCTCGTGCAAAAGTTCCCCCCAAACTGTGCTGTTTTCCCTCAGCCGCATGGAGGGAGGATGATTTCTGAGGTGACAGGTCTGCCCCCAAAAAAATGGGCGTTCAACAAATGGGGAGGGTTTCCATTTGCAAATGGGCAAAGTAGAGTTTGATACAGAGGAAGATACAACCAGAAAATATAGAAGGAAAAAAGTATGGTCCGGGGTGACTTTTGGCCGGGCATTGGAAGATACTTAGCCCCTGAGTTTGTTTAACCTGAAAAGGGGAAAGGTCACCAGTTTGATTTAAGCTGCCACCCTTGTTCAGGCCAACCAGCCTCAGTTTACAGCTCAGTCAAACCTCCATCAGTGAATTTTGTGTGTTAGATAGTGGAGGGGATGGGGAAGGGGTGAGGCTCTCAAGATAAATGACAAACCTCCCTAATTGTGTGTAATTCTGGTGTGTTCTCACTCCTCATCCCTTGTTTTCCTCCTCCTCCTGCTCCCACTCTTCTACAAGCACAGGAGAACACAAAGTAAGATCGCTATCCCTTTGGTACATGTTGTTATTTGTAATATGGCAATACACCTTGGGCACTGAATAAATAACTCTTAAATACCTCCTTGCTGTACAGCTCTGCCTGTATACTAATAAGTTTCTTATTTGTTTAGGAGTTAACGGGAGTGATCCGTCATGCGAGTGCCTCAGGGCCAGCTGGAGAGCGCAGCAGATATTTACAGTGAAATTCGCTGCAACCTGATAGACGGTCTTGCAGCAGATGGGTGTTAGTCCTTCGTAAAACCTGACCCCAGGAGCTGAGGGATAATGCAGACACAGTAAAAACCATTTGTCGGATACGATTGCCAGCCGCAAAGGGGATTTTCAAACAGCCCTGTTAAGGCTGAGTGATGCAGAGATGTGCCCAGCATCTCTAAGCTAGCCGTTAGTTATGCTGGTAGTGAAGGATTTGCTAATTACATGTCTTGAGTTCAGTTCAGTGCCTACCCACTGACACCTTATTTATAGCTGCTGCTTTAAGTCTGGTATTTATGGCTCAGGCACCTCAGGAAAGTGCAGGTCAATCCCTGGAGTTCAAATGAAATTTTGCAGCATGATCCTTTAGGCAGGACTGGGGTAAAGACGGAGATGTCACAGGACTTGGCACAAATTGGATGCTTTTAATTATTTTGGTGGGCTTTTTTTTTTCCAAGTTGGATTTCATTTTGCTCCTACTGTTCCCATGTGATTACAGGCCTCGTTACAGTTGAATGTTGGTAACAAAAGCCTGTTGAGCATCTAGCATAACATTTTCTAACGAGATAAGGTCAGTCGTGCTGTTACGTGGCCTCACGGAACCGGGTATGGAGCAGTAGCATTGCTGACCTTACTGCTGACGCTTCAAGTCACTGAGTCTCGGCTGTCCCTGTGCCACCGGCAAACTTCTGCTTGGCTTAAAATGTGGGGCAGATCCTGCAGCAGGTCAGTCCCAAACTGACGCCCTCAGAGCCAGTTAGTGTCATAAATGTAGCATCTTTAATACCGTTGGCGCTGTGGTTGTGAAGGGGTTTGATTTGTCTGGATGGATGGATGGATAGAATCCTCCTTTTTTCTTCTTTTTTTGTTTCCATAATGGGAAGTGCAAAGCTTTGGGAGATTTCTAATGGATCCACAGAAGATCGGTTTTATAGATCACAGAATTTCTGACAAATCTTAACAAAGCAGACTGTGCATATCTCACTAGAAAACTTTTAGTAGCTTGTATTTGTTTTTAAACTTTTATCCAGGTCTTCCTTAGAAAAGTTAAGACTATGATTTTGAGGGGAAACCCTTATCTTTCCTAGTGGAAAACTTAGAGCTTCTTCCTGAACACTCTAGGTTCACACAAGCAGCTTTTCTTAGCAGGGGTGGATATTTTTCTGGGTTTGGAAGAGCTGTGATATCCTCTGTCTCCTCTTCCGCTGGCCATTTGACCCAATAGAAATCCCACCACTTTGTTCTTGAGATTGGATACCTCCAGTTCAAGGGAGATGAATTACAAGAAATAGCTGCTAAATTTTTGTTCTGTAGAGGTCTAGGAGTTGAAGAAAACATCTTCAACAGCAGATCAGGGCCGGGGTGGGGGGGGTGTGGGAATTAGATAGAATTCCTATTTGAAAGCAGTAACTTTTGTTTTTCCGTTTATACAAGCTGCACTTTTCAGCAAGGAGAAGCTGTGTGTTCACTGTAATTTCAGCGCAGTAAATGAGCTGGGGGCTGCGCTTCATCTGCTCTGCCTGGCATCTCCAAACCTCACGCCAAGCTGGACCCTTCCTGCTTGTTGCTTGGCTCATGCAGCAGCTGATGAAAGCTGTCGTAGGGATATGGTTTGAAATAGCAGTGGCAGGATCTCCATTGTGTCTACGCTACATTGTGTGATTGCCTACAGTCATTTTAGTTTCCAGTGCTTCAGGTGCTCTTACAATCAGAAGAATTCAGACTTTGCAGCTTGTATTGCACTGACCACGCAGAGCGTGTTTCAGCCCATGGATTTCAAAGGCTCACAGGGAAGATTCAGCAAGAGATGGCTTTTCCTTGCATGAGGAAGAAACCTTGGCATAGTTATTCTTTCTTGTTGTATTGCTGCAAGACTGCACGGGAGATTTAACTGCTGCAGAACACCCAAGCCCGTCCATAAAGAAGATTGCAGGCATGGTTTTCTGGACTTTAATTAGCCTGGTGACATACCAACATTTCTAATGAGAGAAAAACAACCATTTTCAACACATTTCCACTTCCAGTGTATTAAACGGCTGAGTGGGGTGCTCAGGTGAAACTAAATACGAGACCGGTGCAAAGAAATCAACTTCTGACCTGAAACAGAGATTCCTATTATGTTATTATATTAAGATTATTTTTCATAAGGACAAGAAATTAATCACACAGCACTAGGATAGCATGAAGGTGGGAGCGCTCCCCGTTTCTGCGGCAGTATTGATGGGGCGGTGTCAGAGCAGTCTGGAAGATGGAGAGGCTGCCCAAATGGTTTCTGCTTTTCAGTAATTAACTTTTGTTACCTGATGCACAAAACTTCCTTCCAGCACTTGTTTTCCTGACTGGAAAATGCTTTTAGGTTTTTTCACATAGGTGAGTCAGAACATCTACATGAATCTGTTAGGCTGTAAGTATATCCCAAATTACTCTGTATGATGAATATAATGATTTACAGGATTGAATTATATATATTGATTAGACACGAAAATAGGTTCCATCCAAATAGAAATACAATATGGTTCCCTGTTTAAAATCTAAAATCTTAAAATAGTACTGAATACAGCCTGGTAGGAATCGTGGAAATTCAGCTACGATCTTAGAAAGATTTGAAGTAATTTCTGTATCTAAGAATCCAATGTTTCTTTTAATCTGCTTTAAAAGAAAGAGTTCTTTTAATTTTAGGGGAAAAAAACCCGTTACGCTGAGTGGTTAAGGAATTTTGAGACCTTGAATTTTCAGCATGGTTCATGCTTTACAGAACTGGCTTTTGCAGAAGAATTTTGTTAACAGAAAGGAGGGGCAGGTGCAGCTCATTTGCAGGAAACACCAGCACTGAGGGACAAATGCCTGGATGATAGATGAGCTGTTCAGTCCCGTACACCTTGCAAGGCGTTTTGAGGGAAAGGAAGTGGGTACGTTAAAAATGCATATGTACTTTTGAAAGGTATCATAAGCAGTCAGCAGTTTGTTTCATTCACAGGTGCTTAGCCCAGTAATTTGCCCAAATTGTATATCTGCTAAAAAAAAATGGTGTAGCTATGTAAACATTTCAATAACCTCTAAAGGAGTAAAGGACAAAGAAAGCCTAGCGAGCACAATTAGCTTGGCCTTTCACAAATCCTTGATGAAGGTAGGATGTCATTAGAGAAGGTGAAAATGCAGGTGAGAAATGGCCTTGGATTAGAAACCAGCCAAGGAGGAGGCGCGCAGATCATTGAGAACCAGCAAAAGGTCCATCCCAGCAGAAGGTTTTGCAGTGATCCCACCCCACTTACAGGTTGTTGTTTCATTTTTGTTTGGAGAACTGTTGTTTTCAGTACCTGGTTTGTCCCTCCTTTTCCATGCAGACATGGTGCTTTGGGGAGCGTCAGAGCAAGGGAAGGGCTTCAGCCCCTGCAGTTCCTGCGGCTCCTCTCACTGCCGGAGCATGAACGAAATCTGAATGTCTGCTGCCTGGTTTTATTGTCGCTTATCTTATAGATAAGCAGTGGATAATTAGATTTTTTTTTATGGCTTTGGAATAGAATCGGTGGGTCACTTGGAGGGCACATGGAGGCAGTGTTTCAGGATCTTGATGGTCTCACAACACTTTTTATCCGTATTGCTGGCGACTGGGAAGCAAGAGACTCCTTTAGCCTCCCTCATATACTTACTTGCGGTGTTTTTCTCAGTCTCGCCTATTCCACAGGCTATAATCAAAGTTTTATTTGCATTGCCTGAGGGGTATGTGCAGAGCATGTAAAAGAGAAATTCAGGAGACACATGCCTGGTCTCAACGGGAGGAGCTGAGGCAGATGGGCACAGAGGACAACTATATTAATGGTAAAAACGTCACATATCTGCCCTGAAAACTACTGGAGTCTTATTGTTTAGGATTTAAAGTCCCTGTAAGGCAAGTGGAAATGCCTAGTCTATAAATGAGAAAGAAGCTGCATGCAGTGTGAGTTGCTAGTGGAGAGTAAATATAAATCTATATTTTTGGATTATCCCACTTTTTGCACTGTTCTGAGTAATTCTGGTTCCTTCTGGAGATTATTGAAGCTCAAAAATGCGAGTTCTTGCTTAATTATTGTGTGAGTTCAAGCTTGAGCACTGTTAAAAAAAAGAATGGGAAGGGGTTTTCTGAGTCATTTTTTTGTTTGTTTTTTAATCAATCCAGCCAATTAAGTACCAAATTCCTCAACCTGCAGTTGCTCTGAACGCATTTCTGCTCAGAGGGTATGGTCAGGCATCCCAGGAGGGCTATTGTACACCATCGGTTTGTGAAAGGGGATCCAGACTTACAAAAAGCGATTGTGTTGTTGATTTAACACACCTCCCATCTGACCTGGAGTCACTGATAAGGCAGAACTGGCCGGAGCTGTTATTCCATCGTCAGTTCAATACCTGGATAAGGGATCCGGCTGCTTCAAACCTGCTGCTGTTCTCAAAGATACTGCCAGTGCAGGGCTCATGCTGTTTACAGAGACATTTTCCCCAGCTCTGTTTGACCCTGTTGAAAGCTGTGTCCATCTGAGCATGGTGCAGGTCCAGGCACCCAGGATATTATTCTGTTTCTAATTAAGGTTACTGGGGATCTTTTTCCCTGCAGCTTCGCAGTGGTCGCAGCTGGTGCAGCCCACCTCCTCCTGCTGCTGACCATCTCAAAGGCTGTGCGTCCTTCGCTGTGAAGCTTTGGGCACTTCTAGTCACTGCCTGGTTGTTTTCTGGTCTCTCTGCACGTCTCTCAGTCTCCCTCTAAAAATTCATATTGGTGACATTTGGGTTTTTTCTTTCTCTTGTCACTTTTCTTTGTTTCCAGAGATGACATCAGACAAATTTCCTGTTGCGCAGACTTCTGTGTAACACGGACGAGCTGTCACAAGCCCTACCTGTGCGGGAATTAATGTCGCTTTTAGCACTCTGGGGTTTAATGCTTTTAGGCTAAACGCTAAGAGGACAGCGTTGGGCTCTCTGAAGATAATGATGATGGTCTCTGGTTTCGAGGTCATCATTCTGCCAGTGTTACTCTTTTTCCCTGTGGAGTGAAGCCGAGTGAAACTCTGCATTGGACGTGTTAGAAAGCTGAGATGAGGCAGCAAAGTGATCTGCTCCTTCTGCCATGGTGGCACCACGAGGTGCCTGTGACTCCCTGTGAAGAGCCATAAAAAAGGGGGGGAGGACTGGGAAAAGCGGTGAGAAGGCAGCGTGAGAAGGACAGTTGTTCGTGAGGAAGAACCTTGGCCAGGGACTTTCGCCATTTAGAAGCCTGAGATAAGAGAAGAGTGGAGAGGTGATATCTCATGGAGGGATGAGCAAAAGTTCAGGGTCAAAGAGAGTGATGAGGAGGAAGAGGAGGGGGTTACGTGTGCTGATGGCCTGAAACCTGTGGGGCAGGAGAGACTTGAGAAACAAGGAAAATTCAGCAAAGAGGGAGAAAAAAGGGGATGTGGGGAGCACCTGGTGAGATTTACTGCACCATTGCTGATGGAGTAGGGTGAAACGAGGGCAGTGGGGGAATTTCAACCAACTTGGGCCATCCGGAGCCCAAGAGCTCTGGTCATCATCCCGAGCTTCCCTGCCAGTGGGGATTTGGAGCCAGGCATCTGCAGGATTTTTAGATGCCACACATGAAGCACGAGGTCTCCAGGGGCCACAGGGTGAGCTGGATCATGCCTGGGCCCTCTAGTGCCTTTTAATGTATTAATCAGGTCTTGTTTGCACACTGGTGACTTTTCCTCTGTTCGATAAAGTGTTTATCTAACAACTGGTAGAGCTGGTGCAGCCCTGACTTTTACAAGGTGCCTTGTCTGATACTAAAATACAACACCAATAATCTTACCTGACTGAAAAAGAAAGGCAAACAAAAAAAAAACCCCTTATCTCTGCAGCCAGTATAGTACAGGTTTTAAATTTTCTGGTGATTTTCTTTGTAAACTGCTCAGCAGGGTATTTATTCAGGCAGCTGCATCGAGGGACTAATATAACATGTGTTCTCAATTTTGGACCCTTTATGTTGGGAATTTTCCATTATGCAATTGCCTTAAATCTGAGGCTGCTGACAAGAGCACAATGTTTTCTAACTCTACACAAGGTTAAATGACTGAAATAAAAATAGATGGAAAAAGAAAAAAGCAGTAAAATAAGTTTGCTTTCACATGTAATGGCGGGCAGTAGCATGAGGTCAGGGACTTAAGGATAGCTCAGCCATCAGTCAGGGACTGTGAAACAACTGATCCTTCCTAAATCGTTTTGGAAATTATCTTCTCTTCCAGACACTCATTCTCTTTTCTTCACACAGATCATATAACCAAGAGGACTGTGTTCAAAGTTATCATTTTTATATAAATAATGGCAATAATGACTATATTTGTGAAGTATTTTACTTTCTAAATGCCAGAGCTCTAGGATTTATTTGCAGTATTTTCGTTACTAGCAAACATGGTTTTTACTACTTCCTGTAGGAAAAATACACGCTGGGCTGGTATCATGGAAAGGGGAAAAGCAATCTGCTTAGCAGTAGGGTGGTCTTGCACATGGGAGAGTGAACAAATTTACAAATGCAAATGTCAGGCCGAAACGGCAGCTAGAGGTAAAGCCAGGGCTCTGATCTTTGGAGAGAAGCATCGGTTGGGTGGTGGATCACAGAGGTTTGCAGCCTCGTGTGTGGCATGTGGGTCTCTCTCCTGCAGCACGCCGGGATGCTTCCGGAGTTGGTTTTGGCTCTTTATTCCCATCCAACAGGGCTTTCACTTTTGCCCCATTTTACATCTCACAGGTTTTGTTTTCCACCTGAATTGCAGAGGCGGCTGTGCTTTTTCTCTCTGAAATTTAGACATGTCAGACCAGCTTCATCAGGTAGCAGCCCTCTAGTCTCTTGCAGATTGCCAGCACAATGCTGATTGCACGTTCATTGAAGAAAATTTCATAAATTAAAAAAAGGGAGGCTGCCGTTTATTGCTATAATTTTCTTATCGAAGCAGAGCTTTATGCATTTGCAGAGTTACTGGCTTTTGTTCAGGTAGAGAATGAGGTGACCTCAAATGCTAAATCCCATTTTGTTCTGCTTAAATGACCAGCTGCACCCCTGTACAGCAGTGTGTACCCTCGTTATTATTTTGTTGTTGTTGTGTTTTGATGCTGGTATTTTAATTACCAAGTCCTCTGGGGTTAGAGTGGGTCTGCTCACTAAGGCTGGACACCTGTGTCCAAACAGGGCGGGCATCCAGCCCGGAGCGGCCCCTTTCAGCACAGCTTTCTTCCCGCCCTCTGGTGCAGCCCCGTTTGGCCTGCAGAGGAGGTATTTCTTGAGCAGGCAGCTCAGTTTGCAGGGGATCTTGGTGGACGGGTCCCTCTGCATGTCCTGTTGGTAGGTGAGCCATTCAGTTGCGCTGTTAGCAGGAGTTTTTAGCAACAAATGTGAAATTAGATCCATTTAGGTATGCAATGTGTCTGTCAAATGCAAAAAATAATATATAGATATATTCCTGTCTTGTGAAAAAATAGCTCTGGTTTAGAGTTGTGTAAGACAGACCATTAAGTTAAAAATAAACCTTCAGAACACAGTGCATCTAAACACAACTTGTTTATTGCTGGCTATTTTATTTATACCAGCCATGGGATAGTCAACTACTGACATTGGAACAGCAAAACATAGTTTTTAATTCTGGCTTTGGACAGCGACGCAACAAGCAGCAGCTATGAGAATTTAGCTTTAAGACCACAGAACACAGACGTAAGCCCCGATATAGCTCCCCAGGAGCAAAACCAGGGGTCGGGATGCCACTGCTGCTAAAACTGCATCTTTGTCTGATTAAAATGTACAAGCAGAGAGGTGCTGTTTGTAACACCGCTGTTGGTTGAGTTTCATCACTGGGGCCCTTCGTCGGGCAGGCTGGCCTCCAGGGCTTCTTCCAGCGCACCCCAGCTGTGGATCCACCTCTTTTTTTAATGAGTAATCATATGTAAATTAACAATAGAGGTGAAAGCTCAACCATGTGCTTCTCTGGTCTGCCTAAAAGGAAAAGAAAGCAGACATTAAGTTAATTTTATTTCCTGTTGAAGGATACTGGAGTACCTTTTATAAAAATTCTAGCAGCGCCATGTAATCTAAACTGAGTGCCAGGCATGTTCCCTTTTAATGGTTGTTACTGTATGTCTGAAAACTTACTTGCCATCTTTCTGTTTTAAAATATGACTGAAATAGTGACATCTGGTCCAAAGCCCATGCAAGGAATAGTTGTAATAGCTGGAGTTCTTATGAATACAGCTCACACTAGCTGGAAGGGGGAGACATAGAAAATCCTAATGCGTGATCCTAATGGGCTCTGCTTTGCTCAATGTTCACTCCACTTAAATGAGGAAAATAAAAACTGTAGTATTCTCACTTGAAAAACAGTTTTTTTCAATATTTTCCTGCCACCTTAGCCAGCAAATACTATGCCTGTTGTATACAGAGGTCAATGACTAATTACACTGTCTATTTAAAGGTTAAAGTAATTAAAAATGTCAAACCTTTTCCTCTTTTCGATAAAAGAAATAAAAAAACCCTGACCCACACTCAGTCCGGCGCAGTAGTTTCAGTTCAGAGACACTGTGATTGGGACTCTGGAGCAAATTTGTATTTTTCTCTTATTAATTTCCTAAGCCATTAGGAAAAGTCGCCTCTCAGACAGCGACTAGACTACAGTCCTCTCACTTCAGCCCCTCTGCTGTTATTAATAGGAAGAACATTTTCCTGATGATAATTTTTATTTTTATATATATATATATAT